>NC_058130.1:322526330-322552566 GCF_016433145.1 Gracilinanus agilis
TATATATATATATATAATATCTTGACATTTCATCCTATACAGTTTGTCACTGTTCCCTCTGAGAATATTTCTTCTAGCTACCCTGATGATAATAACAATTTTTAAGAGTTACCAATATCATCTTTTCTGACAGGGATACAAATCATTTGAACTTGTTGGGTCCCTTAAAGAAAAGGTTATGGTATTTTGCATTTTCCCCCTCTCTTAATTACCTTTTGGTGATTCTCTTGAGTTCTGTGTTAGGGAAACAAATTCTTTGTTTAAGTGCAATTTTTTCTTTATGAATGCTTGGAAGTCTTCAATTTTGTTGAATGACCATACTTTCCCCTGCAAGAATATCGTCAGTTTTGCTGGATAGTTGATTCTTGGTTGCAGACCCAGTTCCTTTGCTTTCTGGAATACTATATTCCATGCTTTCCAATCCTTCAATGTAGATGCAGCCAGATCCTGTATTATCCTAACTGTGGTTCATTGGTATCTGAATGACTTCTTCTTAGCAGCTTGTAATATTTTTCCCTTGGTCTAGTAATTTTTAATTTGGCTGTAATGTTCCTGGGAATTGTCAGTTGTGGATTAAATGTTGGAGGTGATCTGTGGATTTTTTTCAATTTCCACTATTCCCTCTTGTTTGAGAATGTCAGGGCAGTTTTCTTGGATAATTTCCTGTAGGATGATGTCCAGGTTTTTTTCTTTTGTCATGATGTTCCAGTAGACCAATAATTCTTAAATTGTCTTTCCAAGATCTGTTTTCCAGATCTGTTGTTGTATTAATGAGGTATTTCATATTTTCCTCAATTCTTTCATTCTTTTGCTTTTGTTTTATATATTCTTGCTGCTTTGTGAAGTCATTTGCTTCTAGTTGTTGGATTCTGATTTTTTAAAGACTGAATTTCATCCCTGGCTTTTTGGCCATCCTTCTCCTTCTGGTCTGATTTTTTTTTGTAGTTCATCTTTCACCTTCTTTGTTTTGTTTTCAAGCTGGTCAATTTCAAGATACTATTTTCTTGTTTTAGTTCATGTATTTCCTTTTTCCAATTGACTTCAGCCTCTCTTAATTGTTTTTTGAGTTCTTGAGTTAATTGAATTTTGAGAGCTTCCAAAGCCTGTGCCCAGTTTGTTGGAGTTTCTTTGGTTTTGCTTGGGGTTCCTTGATTTTCTATTTCATCTGCTCTTAGTTTACTTCCTGGAAAGAAGCTGTCAATTGTAATTTCTTTTTTCTTTTTTTGTTGTTTACTCATATTTTTTCCCTTCTTTTCCTCCTGTGCCTTCTCTGCTCTGCTGGCTGATTGAATTAAGCAGATGGTTTTAATGCTCTTTGATGTAAGATCTTTCCCAGCTGTTAATAATAGTTTGTAACTTGTAACTACTTTCTCTGCAGTCTATGGGGAAGTGGTATTGGAGTTTCCCTGGCCTCTGCAGACTTCTTATCTGTTTTATTGATGGGATTAAGCCAGGAGGATGGGATTGATCTGTCTGGCTTGATGTGTCCTGAGGCTAAAACCTTGAGAAAAGCTGGGGAGGCAAGATGGAGAGTTTTCGCTGAGTCTAGGGTGCCCTCTCTTTGTTTTTCCTCTAGCAGCTTCCCTGTGTCTGTGTTCAATGCCCTGACCCCAGTGCCAGCAACGCTCTCTTGTTTGCCTGCCCAGAGATTCCAGGAGCCACTGGAGACTTCACACAGCACGTTGGGGAGGGGTCCTGGGATTCTCCTTCCTTACCCTCAAACCCAACAGTTCAGGAATTCAGGTCTTTTTTTCTTGGTATACCTCTGGATCTGTCCAGCAGTAGGATCCCCCAGCTCTGTCCTATTGTTAGATTTGGTTTTCTTTCCCCTCAGAACGCTTTGTTTTCCATCTTGGTGAAGACAAGTATGGAGGTCTGAGGTTTTCCTCCATCTAAGCCGCCATCTCCCCAGAATTCAGCAATAGCAATTAGAGAAGAAAAAGAAATTGAAGGGATTAAAGTAGGCAATGAAGAGACTAAACTATCACTCTTTGATTTGAGAATCAACTAAAAAGTTAGTGGAAATAATCAACAACTTTAGCAAAGTTGCAGGGTACAAAATAAACCCACATAAATCATTAGCATTTCTATATATTTCCAATACATCTCAGCAGCAGGAATTAGAGAAATTCTATTTAAAATCACCCTGGACAATATAAAATATTTGGAAATCTATTTTCCAAGACAAACACAGGAATTATATAAACACAACTACAAAACACTTTCCACACAATTAAAACTAGTTCTAAACAATTTGAAAAACATTAATTGCTCATGGGTAGGATGAACTAACATGATAAAAATGGCAAACCTACCCAAATTAATTTATTTATTCAGTGCCATACCTATCAAGCTACCAAGAAATTCTTTTACTGAATTAGAAAAAAAATTATAACAACGTTCATTTGGAAGAACAAAAGATCAAAAATATCAAGGGAAATAATGAAAAAAAATGTGAAAGATGTAGAAGTAGCAGTACTAGATCTTAAACTGTACTATAAAGCAGTGGTCATCAAAGCAATATGATACTAGCTAAGAGACAGAAAGGAGATCAATGGAATAGACTTGAGGTAAATAACTTCAGCAAGATTGTGCATGATAAACCCAAAGATCCCAGCTTTGGGGACAAGAACCCACTATTTGACAAAAACTACTGGGAAAATTTGAAAACAATATGAGAGAGACTAAGTTTGGATCAAATCTCATACCCTACACTAAGATAAATTCAAAATGGGTAAATGACTTAAATATAAGGAGGGAAATTATAAGTAAATTAGGTGAACACAGAATAATATACCTGTCAGATCTATGGGAAAGGAAAGAATTTAAGACCAGGTAAGAGATAAAGAATATTACAAAATGTAAAATGAATAATTTTGATTACATTAAATTAAAAAGGTTTTGTACAAACAAAACAAATGCAACCAAAATTAGAAGGGAAGCAACAAATTGGGAAAAAAATCTTTATAACAAAAACCTCTGACAAAGGTTTAATTTCTCAAATTTATAAGGAGCTAAATCAATTGTACAAAAAATCAAGCCATTCTCCACTTGATAAATAGGCAAGGGACATGAATAGGCAGTTTTCTGATAAAGAAATCAAAACTATCAATAAGCACTGTAATGTAGAAAATAATACTGCCATGTTTCTTGGGGCAACCTGTCAGTTGCCCTGGTTGGAATGTTGACCATGGCATAAGCATAGAACAGGTGCCAACTGGCAGTTGGACCCAGAGTATATAAAGGTTTGGAGACCCTGGCTGGGGAATCATTTTCCTTCTTCACCCCTCACCTTCCCTTCTACCCCTTGGGTGTGGGAACTGGGTGGATTGGGGGAGGTGGAACGTGGGATATTTTAGTTTCCTAGGCCAGCCAGGGTTAAAGATCTTTGCAGACCAAATAGGAACATCAATCTGTTATACCAATTATTCCTTACCAAGAGGTTAATTTATATTTACCATCAAAGAGATCATGTGTTCCTGTCCCAAGGCTGGTCCCTTGGGTCAGATGAAAGCAAGGAGTTTATCAACATCCTGAATTTAGATTTAGAAGGCAGTAATAAACTAGTTTATAGTTTCCCTAACCCACTCTCCAATCTCTTTCTCCCAAACCAATTTATTCAATAAATCTTTAATTTAATTTAAGAACTACTGTCTTCTACCTTCATCTTAGATCTAAATAGTGACTGTTGTTCAAGATTCTAAGAGAGAGAGGGAGTTACTCCATTATTGTTTAGACAGGAAGCACCATACTTCCCTTCCTGTATGATCTCTCTGCCAACCAATAAGAGTTACTTCCTCAGCCAGGTCAAGGCTGAAGGAAAATCATCTTAAAGGGGTTTAGTCCTTACCAAGGGGAATTACAACAATCCCTTGGCTGACTTAGGCACCGGGTATTTGACATACCTACATTCAATACCCCAAGTCTATCGCTTTTGACTGGTCCAAATAAGCTTCCTGACTGCTTTACAGCTTTACCAACCATTATTACAGATTAGTCATAAACCCTCATTACAGCACATGAACAAGTGTTGTAAATCTCTCATAATTAGAGAAATTCAAATGAAAACAACTCTGAGGTACCACCTCATATCTAGCAGACTGGTCAATATGACAGCAAAGAAGAATATTAAATGTTGGAGGGGATGTGGTAAAATTGAGACACTATGAGAGCATTGCTGGTGGAGTTATGAATTGATCCAACCATTCTGGAAAACAATTTGGAACTATGCACAAAGGGCTTTAAAAGATTACCTGCCCTTTGATCCAGCTGCTGGGTTTGTACTCCAAAGAGATCATAGGGGAAAATTCTTGTACAAAAATATTCATAGCCTCATTTTTTGTGGCAGCAAAATATTGGAAAATGAGGGGATATTTTTTGATTGGGGAATGGCTTAACAAATTGTGGTATGTGATGGTGATGGAATACTATTGTGCTGAAAGGAATAATGAACTAGAGGAATTCCGTGTGAACTGGAAAGACCTCCAGGAATTGATGTAGAATGAAAGTAGCAGAACCAGAAGAAAGTTGTACACAGAGACGAAATCTGTGGCACAATCAAACATAATGGACTTCTCTACTAGCAGCGATGCAGTGATCCAGGACAGTTCTGAGGGACTTATGAGAAAGAATGCTATCCATATCCAGAGAAAGAACTGTGGGAGTAGAAAAGCAGAAGAAAAACAACTGCTTGATCACATGATTTGATGGGGAGATGATTGAGGATGTTGACTTTAAATGATCACTGCATTGCAAATATTAATAATGTGGAAATAGGTTTTGAACAATGATGCATGTGAAACCCAATGGAATTGCTCTTTGACTCCAAGAGGAGGTAGGGAAGAGGGAAAGGAAAGAACATAAATCATGTAATCATAGAAAAAAATATAAATTAATTAATTTTTAAAAATTAAAAAAATAAAAGATGTCTCTTACTTTCACAAAAAAAAGCTATTCCCATAGCCTAGGTGAGACCTGTATGAAGGTTCAAGATAGGTGAATGGAACCAAAGGGAGATATAGAAGAAATTGTGAGTCTAGAAATTATGAGATTTAACAGTGGTTTGGATTTATGGGATGAATGAAAGTGAGGAATTAAGGATGTCAATGAGGTTGAGAGCGTCAGTTGACAGGAAAGATCCTGGTACCCTTCACAGTAATAAGGAAATTTTGAAGAGGAGACAGTTTGAAGGGAAAATCAATGGCACCAAAACCATCACTCTGTCTCCGGTGCAATGCCGATTCATTAAATACTTCTGTCTTAGTATTTTTGAACCCTGTTCTCCCTCATGTATGAAACAATTTCTTTCCTCATCTTTGTTTCTTAGAATCCCTAGCAAATCCCTAGCTTTTTTCAAGGATCAATTCAATTGCTTCTGCTACTTATAGTAGTTATTCTTCACATATTCTGTGCTCTAGATCTTTTTGTCAGCCTGATGAAACCTGTGGACCCCTTCCTGCCATGTTTTTAAATGCACATGATAAAATATATGGGATCACAGGAAATCAACTATAAAGAAAAATAGTTGGCAACCTGTTTAAAAATAAGGTGCATGAACCCTGTGAATTATAGGAAGCCCTTCCTGAGGTCCCCGTTTGTTAGTAACTTCTCTGTTCTAGAGAGATCATACTAATTTTGCACACATTGTATTCCTCTAGAACAATTTACACTTTTTGAGGAGACACTATTTTGTTTTTGCCCTGTTTTTGCCTTTTTTATGTCACCCACATTTATCTTTATAGTCTTTCTTTAATATAAGTTTAATATCTTTTAAAAACACTGCTTTTGAAATGAATATGTAAATCATATTTACAGCATGTATGATGATTTCACATTAGAAGATGGGTAATCTATTTTCCTTCTCCTTTATCTCTACCCTTCCCTTTCACTCAACTTGATAAATTCTAACTGAAAGGATATAAAGTGCTTTTAGAGACCTGCTTGGACCTGTTTGCTAAGGGAAAGACTTAAGAGTTTTGTATCAATGTTTTGCCAAATTAGTAAAATTAGAATTACAAAGATGAATAAGACAAGATCTCTGTTCCCCCAAAACCTTATTCTAGAGGTCATGAGGTTAAAGATTTAGACTTATAAGGTTCCTTGGAGATCAAAGTGCAATTCTTTCATTTTTACAGATAAAGCAACTGAAAGTCAGAGTTTAAGTGTCTTGTCCAGGTTCACACTGATCCAGAATCATTCACTGTTGGAGGCAGAATTCAAATCTAGATCTTCCTGATTTTCTGCAGGTTCTAGTACTCTATTCACTATCATATTGCCTTTCATAATCAATGAGCATTTATATTCGTAATCAGCTGTGTGTCAGGCACTGTGCTATGTGGAAGCACAAAGAAAGAAATTAAATCATTCCCACCTTCAAGGAGCTTCATTCCTTTGAGATAAACAAAATAACCAAAACAATTAATTGATCAATTAAACTTTTTAATATTTAAGTCATAAGACAGCCACAGCTTTGTACAGCCTTGATGTCCAGATGGGCCATGTCATGGCCCATTTTATTCATATTTAGAAACATGGCCCTTAGTATGACTGGACCAACATAAGCAATCATCAATCATTTCTTTTAGCATTAAATTCTTCTGACTTTGGGAACAACATTGTCAGCAGCCTCATTTTCAGACACAAATGATAGTAGGCACTCAATCAGCATAGCTGCTTGGCTGCTTGACTTAGCTATTTTGAAGTATTGCAGAACCATGTGGCATGCACTCATCACAGTGAGTTTTATTTTAAAGAAATAATTTAAATTCTTAGGTTAAACAATGGAAATGTAGAGGAGAGGAAAGAATGAATTAAACTCTAGATCCTAGAATCAAATCTGCTTTGAATTTTAAATTTATGTATCCAAATCATATCATACATTTCACTCATTTATATGAATGAGTTGGAGGTAAGGATGGAGTGAGGAAAACAAACCAAACTTTACTATGGGAAAATTGAAAATAAGAGTAAAAAGCATAACTAGAAATGAAACTTTATCTGTAATTATAGGAGGTAAAAGAAAAAACAAATTCCCCAAGTAACAAGGAGAATGTTGATTCATTGATAACACAGCAGGAGCAGCAAAAATTTCATAGTCTGAAATATTAAAACATAGAACTAAGAATTCCCTATAAATAAAATGAAATTAATATTAGTTTTATTTGAAAATGTAATTGTATAGAAAGTTGCAGACACTTTTTGTCCAAAAAGAGCATTGTAATCATCAGAGTTTTTAAATTTGGTTATTTGGCTTCTGGGTTAAAAATAAAATTTAAAAAATGTTATGTTATCGAAGGACTTATCTTTTTGAGCATTAGTCTTCTAGACTGTAAGATTATAATAATAAACTATTGTTGACTATAATAAATCTTGCTATAAGCAAGGCACTGAATTTGACACAAGAAACCAGAGAATCTCATTGTTGAAAGGAACTTTAGAAGCAATATAGTCCAAGCCATACCTGTAATTGTCTTTACTTCTTGTATAACACCAAGAGTGTATTAGGATCTCTTTTATAATTAGTCGTATGATATATGGTCCTGTAATATGGATTCAAGAGGTTTTCATTAGTGAGGATTTCAATACCCTTTTAATATTTTTCTGATGTTCTTTATCTTATGTGATATGCTAGGAGGCTATTATGTTTAATGGCGAAAAATATTGTTGGAGAAAAAGCAGCTCTGTGATTCCTTGGGTAGAGAGTTAGACTTAGAGTTGAGAAAACCTGAGTTTTCTACTCTACCATTAGATACTTGAATTTCCCTAAAACTAAGTTTATTAGAACATGCTTATTTATAGTGTACCACAAATATATGATTTTATTCCCTTGACATTTGGGAGGCATAATCCACCTCCCTGTTTGCACCATCTCAGTCTCTGGGGAGGGAATGAGCATTATTTTTATAGTTTAGTTCAGTTCTTATAGAGGACAGTCCCGGTTCTCTGGGCTCAAGCCCCTGATATCCTGACATCCTAAAGGATGGCTTGCTGCATTACCCTGCCTTAAATTGTGGCTCCAAGGTTGCCATGACTTGGACTCTCAAGTTCCATGAGGACAGCTTCTGATACCTGAAAAAGGGTTGGACAAACAATATACCACAGTAATAAACATTTCCAGACTCCTTTCTCTGAGCCAATGTAAAAGACAGGGAGCAGGGGAAGGAAAGTCCTTCCTCTCTCACTCGTTCATTTCATGGCATCCATGTTCAGTGGGAACAGCAAATAAAAGTTACTTAGAAGACATTTAAAATAGAGTATGGTAGAAAAGAGTACAGTCAAAAAGGGAGTAATTGGCTCAGTCTTAATTTTTAAGATACACGCAGTTGATCAAAGGAGGCTGCCCTCAGCCAAGTGGTAGAGAAAGAAGATGTTGCCATTTTAGGTAATTGAGTCATACTCCAAAGGCCTCTCGAGGTACCTCCATTAGTCAAATTGGTCTTCCTCAGACCATCTCGGATTACGATAGTTTAACTGTGTCAGATTAGAGTTTGTTGTGGGATTAGGGAGGAATTGGAATTTCATTGATTTAAAGAGCTTTCTATCCAAGGCTGTTGTGGTTGTTATTTCTTTGATATTACAAAATGTAGGCTTCATTTTATTTTATTTTATTTTTATTTTTAAAATTTGATTTGATTTGATTTTTTAATTTTAATTTTGAATATTTTCCCATAGTTACATATTTCATGTTCTTTCCCTCTTCCCCAAACCCTACCCCTAAACCCTATAAAAATGAAAAATGATAAAGGCTATCTTAAATATATATATTGGTATTTTAATTAAAGCCATGCTGATAGATAAAATCATTAGACCACGCGCTTGTAAGCATTCAAAACTGCCGCCTCCATTTACTGCCTCCTAGCCAAGCGCCTACTCGAAAAGAGCGAGCCTACCAGCAAAAGAGGCCACTCCCTCCTAACCCAGGAGATTTAAGCTCTCCCCTGCGTCAAGACGTCGGCCTCCCCAAGCCCCAAGACTGGAAACGGAAACCCGTTGGACCACGGGAAATGTAGTTTGATACATTTCCCAAATTTCACTTTTACAACCTCCTTAGCCGATGTACGATTCCACTGGGTTTTACATGCATCATTGATCAATACCTAATTCCATAGTATTGATAGTTGGACTAGAGTTATCATTTAGTGTCTTCATCCCCAATAATATCCCCAACAGCCCATGTGTTCAAGCAGTTGTTTTTTCTCTGTGTTTCTCCTCCCACAGTTCTTCCTCTGAATGTTTTCCCATAGTTTTCTTTCTTTTTTTTTGTACAAGTCTTTTTCCTTATTATCTTTTAGGGGTATAATCCAAGCAGTGCTATGGCTAGATCAAAAGGCAGATAGTCTTTTTTATGCAAAAATATTTATAGCTGCGCTCATTGTGGTTGCAAAAAATTGGAAAATGAGAGAATGTCCTTCGATTGGAGAATGGCTGAACAAATTGTGGTATCTGCTGGTGATAGAATACTATTGTCCTCAAAGGAATAAAGAACTGGGGGAATTCCATGTGAATTGGAATGACCTCCAGGAATTGATGCAGAGTGAAAGTAGCAGAACCAGGAGAACATTGTACACAGAGACTGATACACTGTGGTACAATAAAACATAGTGGACTTCTCTAGTAGCAGCAATGCAAAAATCCAGAGCAAGGCTGAGGGACTTATGAGAACAAAAACTAGCCACATTCAAAGGAAGAATTGTGGGAGGAGAAACACAGAGGAAAAACAACTGCTTGAATACATGGGCTGATGGGGATATTATTGGGGATGTAGACGCTAAACAATAACTCTCGCCCAACTATCAATAATATGGGATTAGATCTTAATCAATGATACTTGTAAAACCCAGGGGAATTGTGCATCAGCTATGGGGAGTAAGGGGGGTTTGAGGGAGAGGGAAAGAACATGAAACATGTAAATATGGGAAAATATTCAAAATAAAAATAAAAAAAGCAGATAGTTTTTTTTTTAATTTTTTTTTAAACCCTTGTACTTCGGTGTATTGTCTCATAGGTGGAAGAGTGGTAAGGGTGGGCAATGGGGGTCAAGTGACTTGCCCAGGGTCACACATCTGGGAAGTGGCTGAGGCCAGGTTTGAACCTAGGACCTCCTGTCTCTAGGCCTGACTCTCACTCCACTGAGCTACCCAGCTGCCCCCAAAAAAAGCAGATAGTTTTTTAAAGCCCTTTGAACATGGTTCCAAATTGCCATCCAGAATGGTTGGATCAGTTCACAACTCCACCAGCAATGCATTAATGTCCCAATTTTGCCACATCCCCTCCAACATTCATTACTCTCCCTTGTTGTCATTTTAGACAATCTGCTAGGTGTGAGGTGATATACCTCAGAGTTGTTTTGATATGCATTTCTCTAATTATTAGACTTCATTTTAGAAGAATGTATAATTTAAATATCAGCAATGCACTTTAATTCTAATTTACTTTAATTTACTTTAATTCTATTTATTTATTTATTTCTATTGTATGATGTTGCAATGAATTTCTGGGGCAAGATGGACACCTCTTTGAGTGACAAGACCAGCAGTTGAACACCTTGGAATGTACCCAGATGCTATGAGGCAGGGCAAAAGTCTGTTGGAGCCAACCCTATAAATACCCACCAGGCACAGCACAAGTTGTCTCAGTCTGGAACAGAACTTGGGGGGGTGGGAGGTCGCGAGTGGGAGGGTAGTACTGTACCTGCAACCCAACTTGCCTTACTGAGAGAGCTAGAGAGCATTTACCATCATTGTCAATAGAGCTGAGAGGGAACAGTGATACTGTCATTCAAAGATAATCAATAACCTTCCCTAATCTTTGGCTTGGCTCTGGCCAAGTCAGGCTGGAGTTAGTGAGAGGGTGAAGAACCTCCAGTCTCTACTTGATCTAGCAATCTCCAATAGCTTGATCATTAGCTTAGACTATTGGCAATAAGGTTCCCAAATCCTCCATCCTTATCCTTGTTCCTAACCCCATCTAACTAAACTTAAATAGAGTGTTTTGTTATCAAGTACCTTTCCTGAGTGGCCAATATATCTAAGTCCTTGGGAAGGGGAGTTAATCATGCAGTCAGATCTTTACCGTTATTCAAACAACACATCAATATCCCTTATCAACATCTATTCCAACCCCAGGCTGAGGAACTAGAGAGGTTAACTACAAATACAACTTCTCAGTGGTTCCCTGTCTGGGCAACTGTTAAAAAGGGATAGCTGACAGGCTCAGTTTAGCAAGCCTGTCAGGAGAGGAGAGGCACAGCCTTTTGCCAGCAGCACCTGTACAGAGGCCGTGGGTGAGAGTGTGCTCTCTCTTCCACCAAATCCAGTCAATATCTTTCAAGCCTCTATTATCTATCATCCTTTTTTATAGCAATGACCATTGAATTTTAAATTAACCCTTTTTTAATCATCTTTAATATGAAAAATTATCGTTATCTTTTTCTCAAGAGAACTTTAGCTTTTTTTAAAAGTTGATTTACAATTATTGATTTAAAATTTTTAGACTTATGGTTTCATAGTAAAAGAAATGCCTGGTGAGGAAATGTCTCATGCCAATTCAGATTAGCAACTTTTCTGCAAATTATAGTCTTAAAGAATTGCAGGGGCCATAGAAAGAACAGATTGAATCCAAACACATATTGAAACATATCATTCCTCATTTTATTTCCTTCATGAATTTTTTTTCTAGTGTAAGTAATATATGTCTTATTTTACAACGTGAAGAACCTGGAAATATGTCTCATGTGATAATGTGTATAATCTATGTTATATTACTTGCCTTCTTGGGGGAAAGAGGAGAGAGGGAGGGAGAAAACACGTATTGTGAAATATTGGAAAATGAATATTAAAAATTGTGTCAATGTAATTAGGACAAAAAATTTTAAAAGAGGCTAGATGAAGTTTTATTTATCATCTTCATTATCAATATTAATATCACCAACAGGTCATGCTATACTGACATTTTCTTTTTTGACAGGACTTCTAAACTTGCTAAGAGCAATGCTGTAAATGTAGCTTACTAGATTTTAACAAAACAATTAATAAAGTATCTCTTATTTTTGTTGAAAAGATGAAGAAACTGTCTATCAATTGGATAATGGCTGAATAAATTGTGGTATATGTTGGTGATGGAATGTTATTGTGCTGAAAGAAATAAAGAACTGGAGGAATTCTATGTGACCTGGAAAGGCCTCCAGGAATTGATGCAGAGTGAAAGGAGCAGATCCAGGAGAACGTTGTGCACAGAGACTGATACACTGTAATAAAATCGAATGTAATGGACTTCTCTACTAGTAGCAATGTAATGATCCGGGACAATCCAGAGGAACTTAGGAGAAAGAATGCTATCCACAACCAGAGAAAGAACTGTGGAACCAGAAATGCATTAGAAAAATATATGATTGACCCTGTAGTGCAATAGGGTTGTGATTAGGGTTTTGATGTTAAAGAATTGCTCTACTGTAAATATGAATAGAAATAGGTTTTGAACAATGATAGATGTATACTCCATTGGAACTGCTTGTTGGCTTTGGGAGGGGGGGGAGAAAGCAGGGAGGGGGGAATTATGAATCATGTAACTGTGGGAAAATATTCTAAATAAAAATTTAAAAAAAAGAAAAATGAAGAGATTAATTAGATCAGAAATACAATTAGAATGATTTAGACCTGGTTAGATAGTCTTAAAGAGTAGTTGTTAATCATTTAGCATCTTCTTTTCTACTTTTCTCCTCCTCCTTCTACTTTTTCTTCTCCACCATGTTTTTTCCTTGTTCTTCTTGTTCTTCTTCCATAAGTTGGGAAGCTATGTTAACTCTTGTTTGCCATCAAGGCATTTCCTAGAAAATTTAAACAACAGTCCTATCTTTATTACAAGGGAAGAATTGGCCATCACTCAAAATATTTCTATCTAAATTAAATTGTCCTGGCAATTTGTTAAGATAGTACTGTGAGAAGCAGGATCATTATTTCTTTGTTCCTTTTATCAGCAGGTTTTTTTTTAAAAAAAAAAGGGTTGAAATAAATCAAGGTGACCAACTCTTTCACTTCTCTCCAATTTTGCTTTACAATATTGACAATGCCAGTAACTAATTGGGCAGCAATTCTAAAGCCTAAGAAAACATAAGCATATACAAATTTTTAAAAAGTTTTTAACTACAACATTTTCAAAACATATAGGGATACCTCCTTTTAATGAAACAGTCTGAGCAAATAAATTTCTTAACTCATATTGTCCCTTTGGGTTTTTAAGCTATGAACCTGTAATCCTACAAGCACATCTTGAAAATATAACAAAAATGATTTAAAAAATGTAAGTAATTGCTACATTCACTGTC
Organism: Gracilinanus agilis; assembly: GCF_016433145.1. Taxonomy (NCBI): domain Eukaryota; kingdom Metazoa; phylum Chordata; class Mammalia; order Didelphimorphia; family Didelphidae; genus Gracilinanus; species Gracilinanus agilis. Next base: position 322,539,652 of record NC_058130.1, read on the forward strand.
ATGGGATTGTAAATTTAGAGATGGAAGGGATCCTCAATATTATCTAATCTCTCTTCCTAATTTTATAGATAAAATACCTCTTCCATAGTTACTTAGGTAGAAGTAGTGAAACCAAAATGTGAATCCCAGTCCTCTGACTCCTTTTCCATCACCCCTCACTGTTCCATGCTGCTGCCCAAAAGAGAAGGCAAAAATACACTTTGCTGATATTTGGTACTAGAATTTTTAACCTCTGATCTAGGGGTGTTGGAAAGGTGTGGAACAATCTACCAGCTCCCAACCTATGGGTTCTGACTTCAGGAGCCTCCCTATCGAAGACAACTTGGGCTCCAGCCTGACCTTCTGCTAGATGGAACTCAGGGGAAGGAGTGAATTTAACTGATCAGTATGGAGTATGCTACAAAGTAGAAAGCCCTATTTTCTCCCTCTTGCCCAAGAGATTCATCGACCAGATTAAGAGACAAATTGATGTAACAATAGGGAAAGAAGAATCACTTCTTCCTGGAACTACCATATCCAGAGGACTGGCAACAATTCCCCCTTCTTTATTCTCCTCCAGTCAGAATAAATTCTCAGCTTTTTATTGACTTTGTTGACTTCTGTTGACTTTGATTTTAAATTTATTTTCCCTGAAAAAAGGGAATGCATTTATTTGTACTTGAAAATATCTAATAAGTTTGGTCACTGCTTGAGGCATAAGGGAATGCAGGGTGGGGAGAGTGGAGGAAGGGGAGAAGTTTAGGAAATTATGCTCTATTGACTACCAGGGAATTTCTTAAGCTAAGAAAGAATCAGACCCAAATAACCCTGGAGTTTATAATAGAATGAAAGTTTCTTTGGGACCTGAGATTTTGCTGAGAATTTCTCTGATGTCATAAACCCCAAGCAGTAACTTGGATTGTTTGTTTATAGGAATCTAGAGATGTTCATAAAAACATCATTGAAAAATGGCTTATAAACTATTTGGACTGAATACCTGTGTGGAAATTTTATTCTGTGAAAAAATGGTCTTCATACATAAAAAATTAGGAGTTTTTCATATTTTTTCCTTTCCCATACAAAGAAAGAGAATATATATTTTTCCCTGTCACCCAAAATGTAAGTCACCCATTTTAAAATGGGTATGGAAGGAGAAAAAAACTGTTTGAATAGCATTTTATTTGCCTTGGATCACATTTCAAAGGGCATGACACCAGTAACATGATGGCTTTCCCTCAGTGTTATTAGGCCACACCGGGAAATAACCATCAAATTCTGACTGAGATAAACTACTGAAAGATTGTCTTTCCATATCCAGCTGTCAAGTCAAGCATCTTTATTTACCTTTTGAATCTTCCTTGGGGAAGCCAGACTGGGTGATGTGAGCACAGCTTTTGAGAAAGAATAAATCTGACATACCCTTTCTGCCATGACCTAAGGTTCATGTATTTTGGTAATTATAAAATACATCTTTGGGATACCTCCTTTACTCATGAAACTATGATCTTCCTAAAAACTGTAGGGAATGCTTTCAGAATATTAACTGATGTTTGTTTCCCTTTCAGGCAGACAAGCCAATGGTTACAGACTGATTATTTCAGATACTGGGACACATTATATAAAGGACATATTAAAATATAATCCTGGTCCTCAAAGAATTTATAGTAAATTAGCAGTAGGCACAGTAATCATACAAAAAACATAAACAAAATGATCGTTCAAATTAGCACACCTATCTACTATTGGCCAGGCAAAAACACTCTATTAAATATTACTTTAGGCAGAGCATGATCAAAAAATGAAAGATGGAAAAAAAAGAAATACAGAGAAACAAAAAGGAAAAATAAAGACATGGTCTCTGATTCTGAGGAACTTAAAGTAGATACTTAACAAACATAATCCAAGACAATTTTTAAAAAACCAACACAATTTACCATCTCCTCCATATAGGTAAGAATTTGGTCTGATAGTTTCACTTACTCATTAGCATCTAACTGTTCATTCTATTTCCTATGATCTTATTAATCACTTACATTTCCTTCTCTCCTCTTCTTCTTTATGGAATGTTTTCCTTCCTCCATTTCCTTTCCTTTTTTTGTTTTATTGTTGAATTCATCATAAATCCCCATCTTCCATTCCCCTAGTCACTTAGTCCTTCTCCTCTAAGGTTGTCTTCCTTCAACGATTTATCTATTGTCTATTGTTGTTCAGTTGTTCAGTCATGTGTGATTCTTCATAACCCTGAGGACTATATTGTTTGTTCATGGAGTTTTCTTGGCAAAGATACTACAGTGGTTGTGCATTATTCTCCAGTGGATTAAGGCAAACAGAGGTTAAATGACTTTCCCAGGACCACACAGTTAGTAAGGGTCTGAGGCCAGCTTTGAACTCAAGTTTTCCTGTCTCCAGACCCAGTTTTCTATCCACTGTGAACCACCTAGCTTCCCCTATTGATTGTGTATATACTTATTTATTTATATGTTGTCTTCTCCAATAGTATGTAAGCTCTTTGAGAGTAAAGACTTTTTATCTTTCTTTGTATTCTCAGTGATTAATATAGTACCTGGCATTTTTTCCCCTAATGGAAACTCTCACTAAGTGCTTCTTGATTTATTGAATGATTTAAAAAATGGTGAACATTTAGAACTCAAGTCTGGACTCCCATGCTGTTGTACTAGTCCACATTTCTCTTTTGGCTTCAACAATTGAATTTCTTTACTTCAATTAAACTATGAAGAACAGATGTATAAGTCCTAGAAAAGTAAACCAAATGACTAATTATCTCATGAATTTCATCTATATATCAGAGTAAGCCTAGTCTCTCTTTTCAGTACAAGCCTACTAAATGCTTGAACAGAGCTATCATGTCTTCTTAATGACTTTTCTGCTCTAGATCAAACATCCTCAGTCCCCAACACTCCAGATGTGATGTGATCAAGGCCATGTGCAATTGGATTGTTACTTCCCTTTACTGGAAGTCTTTACTTCTCTTGATATCAGAAACTATTGCCTTTTTGGGTAATATCATAATGTTTAGTCATAATGATTAAAAAGCCCCAGATATTGTTTAAATTAATGCCTGTTTAGAATACATTCTCTTTTTTGACTTTGTTATGTATAAGGCATTGACTTTATCTTTATCCCTTTTAATTTTTATTTTATTAGATTCTACCCAATACTCTAGTCCAGTGATTCCCAAAGTGGGCGCCACTGCCCCCTGGTGGGTGCTGCAGAGATCCAGGTAGCGGTGATGGCCACAGGTGCATTTATCTTTCCTATTAATTGCTATTAAAATTAAAAAAAAATTAATTTCCAGGGGGCTAAGTAATATTTTTTCTGGAAAGGGGGCTGTAGGCCAAAAAAGTTTGGGAACCACTGCTCTAGTCTGTCAAGATCCTTTTGTAATTTACTCTCATTTGGTGTGTTGACTATGCTTCTCAACTTTGGGTCACATATATTTGATAAGGTTGTTGTCTACACATCAAATCAAATCATTGATAAAAATGGAATATAGTATGGGACCAAGCCTAGATCTTTGGAGCACTGCACTGGAAATGATCTAACCTATCCAAGTTTACAAGGTGACAAAGCTCTATTTTAAGTCTAGCTAATTCAGTTAATTATGACTGCATCTAATTGTGCTATCATCTAGGCCACAACTCTCCTAGATAAAAGAATAATCTTTTTTATTATATTTCACATGAGAGGATTGGATAAAAATCAGTTTCTTAAAATTTTTGGGATTGCTACATACAAGTTAGGTTGTGAGTAGTGCAAATTAATGAATCCCTTGATGTGGTTGTATTATTTTAATTTATGGGCTGGAGCAATTTACTATATTTTTTAAAAATTATAACTTTAAACAGCAAAAAAAAACCCTCATACATGCTACCATTATTAGCACTGATTGGGACTTAGCTGTAGGATAGTGAAAATTTCAATTGGCAGCAATGAAGAGTTCCTACATAGTTGGAATTCATTGTTAGGTTATATTTTGTACCATGTTCCAGAAGTCCAAAAACCATTTTATGTGCCATTTTCTTAATTATTTCTCAGATATGCTTTTCTCTTCTGCAGTCCATATTTCAGTAGATAGCAATAATGAAAACACCACATATTTCCCTTTCTTATGCAAGATTTCATAAACTTTGTATTGTTTTATAGGCTCCTTTGTTGTATCATTTATTAGCATATGAATCAGCAGAAGGTGGGACTAATTATCTGTTTCTGATAAGTCTTAAGATGTTCTCTTTCATGTGTTGGAAATGTCTGTAGAGGATAGTGGAACTCCTTTAATGATACTAGTTAGCATTTATAGAATGTTTTAAAATGTGTAGAGTGCTTAAAAATGTTATCCTATTTAATTCTCACAAGCCTGGGAAGTAAGTGCTATTTTCATCTCCATTTTAGGTAACTGAGGCATACAATTTCTATGTATTTTGCCTACTGGGGACTTGCTCAGAGTCACATAGTAAGTGCCTAAGGCTGATTTGAACTCAGGTCTTCTTAACTCCATGACTAATGCCTGTCCATTGTACTTTCTGTCCATTGTTCTACCTGGCTATTCCAGTTTCCTCCAGTAGAAAGTCACAAGCAACCAATACTCACCTCTTCTTCTCCTGACTCTTACTGTATGATGCTCACTTAATAGCCCTTATCATTCTACATCATCATTCCTTAAGGGAGAGATTTCATCTTTAGAGCATCCATCTTCTTCCTTTTTAGGTGGAGCCCTACTTTTCCCCCTTAGTTTCAATTTGTTTTTTAGATGCCCTTTCCACTGGTTTTGGAATGTCTCATGTAATAGTATAGTGCTATTCCCTTTTACTTATTTTATTTCTATCATGTCAATCTACTCACATTTAGCTTGCAGTTCACAAAACCCACAGATCTTTTTTATGAATGAATATTTCCACATATTATCTAGCCACTCCTACCCCAAACTGTATTGGTAAGACTTGATTTTTAAGTCTAAGTACTGAACTTTGCAATTATCCATATTTGCTTTTCTTTTATTCAACTTCACTTCAGAATTCTATCTTGTTGGATCTTGAATTGTCATGCACTGTGTCAGCAACCTCTTCCAGCTTTTTGTCTTCTTTAATTTTAATAATCAATTACCTTCATATAAGTCATTAATAAAGTTTAACTGCACAAGACCAAGGAAAGCTCTCTCCATGCTTGACCTGACCCATCCTTCTGCCACACTGTCCTGCCTCTGTTGATTCTGAATCTTCTGAACCTGACATCTAGGAACCATCACTTGGGAGGATTAAACCACTTGGCTTTGGGACTCCTGCACAGTTCTCCTTGGGGAGTGAATGAGCACAAAATTTCTTAGCCCACTGTATCTAATAAGCTTCAAATCCCCAGCCAAGGTGGGTTTGAGATCTTCTAACTATCCTCTTTGTTATTTTATGTATTCACCATCTCTTTCTACTTCTTGCTCTGGGAATGATAATCAAAGAAATACCACTGTGGCTTTTGAAAATAGTGTTGAATTGACCACTTAACTCACCATCCCTATTTCTTCCCAGATTAAAACACTTTTCCCTTGCTATATAATTCCATATACTTCCATATTCTTCCCTTTTTGTAATGTAAGTTCATTTAGGATGGGCGCATCTTTTTTTTGCACTTAAATAAAATGAAATTATAAATATATATATATGTATATATATATTTATATATAAATAATCTCTTTCACAGCCTGAGTGTTTTATACATATTAATTATTATTTATTTTCCCAGTGCTTGGCACATTATAAACACTTATTATTTTTCATTCATTCATTTGTAAAAGGTATATCCCACAGCCCTCAATACCAATTAATGTAATTGATAAGATTCTCTGTTTTCATACCTTTATCAAGTGAGAACCCTCTTTGATTGAGTTCCTAGATACTTCTATTGGATCAGACAATCTTTAAGGGTATAAAATAATCTTTATTCTATATGGAGAAGAGAAGTACTTGGACCAATGAGTAATAACAAATGGTTAGGAAATAGGAAATGCCTTCTGGTTGATTGAAGAGGACCAGTCATACCCCATGGGTCTTGGGAAAACAATAAGCCAGTTTAGAATCCATCATTATAATAATAGATAATCTTAATGCTAGCACTGCTCCAGCCAAGACTTTAGAGGGAATTGCTTGGAGAGGGGGAGAGATAATCTATTCTCTACTTCCCAGACCACAGAATGACCTTACAAACTTTGAAAGATCAGAAGAATTGGACTTCTCAATGGCATCATTATCAATATTTCTGGAGTCGCAGTACCGGTGTCTTCATAACAATCTGAGTAAAGTGATACATATCACTAATTGAGAATTCCACAAAAGGAGCAAAGGATTTCTAGAAAACAGGAGCTTCTCACATGTACTCTCTAAGCTTGATTTCCAATTTCCAAGGGAACCTTGCATGTGCAAAGGGAGACTTTTGGTGGATTGATTTCAGTAGCAATTATTCTTACTATAATATATTAGTAAATACTCTTTTCTAAAATGTTATTAACTTTGGTTGGCTACTTGACACCAACTGATTAATCAAGGTTGATTAGCATCCTGAAGGAGAGTTCCTAAATAATAATATAATATAACCCCAACTCTTCAGTATTTCTTCTAGAACTCTAATCTCAAGAAATGTTGTTAGCTACCCACTGGGACCCCACCTGCTAATCTATTGGGGATTGCAGAAGTAGCCTCCAAATAGGGAATACACATTTGTTAATTACTGATCTTCTTTTAAGTTGATATCACTTCATTAATTACTGTTCTTGACTATTCAATTAATTTAAAATTCTTAACTTTATTAGTATTTAACCCACATAGTTTTGTCTCATCCACAAATATAGCATGAAACAACCTGTCAAATACTTTGTTGAAATGTATTTAAATTATGTCTTCAACTTTCTCCTGATCTACAAATTTAGTTATCCTATCAAAATAGGATATATCATCCTTGATTAAGCCATGTCTTGGCAATCACTGCTTTATATGTTCTGTTCCTTCTCCCAACCTCTAAACAAATTGAAGTAAAGCTCACCAGCTTATTATTGTCAATCTACATTCTTTTACTTTTTAAAAAAAATGGCTCAACATTAATAGTGTATAGGGCCATTATCATTCCTTATAGTCTTTTGAAGATAACCAACAATGAATTAACAACCACATCTGCTACCTTTTCGGATGCCTTATAATGAAGTTGGTTAAGCTCTGATGGCTTGACCTCAAGTGAATCTAGATGATTTCCTCTCCTAATTTGAAGTAGGTAGTTCCATCTCTGTTACCTCTTTGTGTTCTATTTTTCCCAATACAAAGTTCAAACCAAAGCAAAATAAGAAATGAGTAGTTTATTTCTTTTCTCTGTCAAATGTTAGCATCATAATTCAGATATTAGAATGAATAACAGTTTCCATTATAATAAACAGATTGAAAGAGTTTTATAAAGTAAGAAAAATATTGGATTTGAATATGGATTTGAATCCCTAATAGCAGCCCTACTTTCTAACCATGTGACTTTGGAGAAGTCATTTTCCCTTTCTGGACATACCTCAACATAAATGAGTGACTGGATTGGTCTACATAATCTTTAAGACTTGTTATTGTTTTATATTCTGTGATCTTATAAAATCACATTTTACAATATGGTACTATACTCTATTTCAAATGATAATGGCTGAATTGAACCAGGAATAGAATATTTTCTAGAATATGTCCTAAAATAAGAGGATTAAATATTCCTCTGAGAGAGAGAATAGCATCTGATTTATGATTTTCTTTTGATTTCACTGTATCATCTTTTACTCACCTTCCTCCATGTCATGTCATCCAGTGAAACTTGTCTAGATGGTCCTTGAATAAGATATTCCATCTTCCAACTCTGAACATTTTCACTGGATGTCTCCCATACATGGAAAATTTTTCCTCCTCATCTCTACTTGACTTCCCTGGCTTTCTTCAAGTCTTGACTAATATTCTCTTTTCTATAAGAATATTTTTCCAATCTCCTTTAATTCTTGTGCCTTCTCTTTTGGAGAACACTAGTTGTGACCAGTAGACTGAATAGGGATTCAGATTTTCTAACTGAGACTTCCCGTACATAGAAGGGGGAAAAACAGAGACATCAAGAATCTCCAAATAAGAGCTTCTTTAAAAAAAGCTTATACTTTGGCTGCAGAAGTGTACTAACAGGAGTAAGAACAAGGCAACCAGATGAAACCTCTTCATGGCTAAGCTCTGTAATTCCAGAGGGTTGGGGGAATGAGGTCTAGTGTTCCTTTCTGCCTTTCTCTGTATCTGTGTTTGTGTTCTCCTGTCTTGTCTAGGTCTCTGGGGGACATCATGTGCTTGAGGCTGAGCTGCAGGCTAAATTTCTCTAGCTGCTTGGGATGTCTTGAGAAGCAGACAATATGATCTGAAAAGGATTTTTTTCACTGTCTTTTTCACCTTGTTATTACAGTCAATCAATTTTGAAATCAGTCCATCTAGAAAATCTGGGGCTAGCAGTTAGAGTCAGGGTATATTCAGGAAAAGAGTGATTAGTTCAGTTTACAATGGAAAATAACTCTAGTGGTATTTGAGAAAGCAAAAAAAAAAAGAAAGTTTGTTGGTTAGTGAGTGAGCATACATGGGTATATTTGAAGTCTCTATATATGTGTGTATATGGATGGATCATATATATGTTATATATATATATGCATATATATATATAATCTCTCTGTCTCTCTATCAAGAGAACTTGGGGTCACCTCTAAACCATGAATAAATGTCAGAATAAGACTTTATTGAAGGATCAGAAACTTGTAAAAGAAAATATAATTCTAAATTTTCTCATGAATTTTGTTATTGGATTTTTTTCTTACAATTTTCTTTTTTAATAATTTTTCTTTTTTCCAGATTATATGTCAATACTATTTTCAATAACCACTTTCTCATATTTGTCATGCATGTTCTCTCCCTCCCTCCCACTCTGTCCATGCCCCAATAAGGCAGATATTATAATATATGTTGAATATATCATCAGACAAAACATATTTCCATACTCATCATGTTGTAAAGGAAGATACATATCACTTCCATTAGATAAAAATTAATGAAGAAAATAAAGTAAAGAATGGGATGCTTCAATCTACATTCAGACTCCATCAGTTCCTGCTTTAGTAGTGGATATCACTTTTGTCATGATTCCTTTGGAGTTGTCCTGGATCCTTGCATTGCTGAAAACAAAGTTGTTCAAGTTGATCAGTATGCTTTATTACTATTACTGTGTACAGTGTTCTCCTGCTTTTATTCACTTCACTTTACATTGTGTCATAGAAATCTTTCTAGGTTTTCTTTGATCATCTCATTTGTCATTTCTCATGGTACAATAATATTCCATTATAATCATATACCACAACTTTTTCAGTTATTCTCCAATTGATGGATATTCCTTCAATTTCCAGTCCTTTGCCACCACAAAAAAGATCTGCTATTAATATTTTTGTACAAATCAGTCCTTTACCCCCTCTTTGATCTCTTCGAGATTGACATTTCTTGCAATTTTCAATACTAAGATGTGATTGAAATAGTTAAGAAATTTAAGGTATTGTTTTAAAATAAATTTTGTACTGTCACAAATTTTCTCTAATAAATTTCCTTTTGTGGATATGTCAATATGAAAAAGACAAAATTGTCCTTAAATCATAAAGTTTATCCAGAAACTCATGCGTGATTAACATGTCCTGGTAGTAGAAGAGGAACAAAAGTTAATACATAGATAATAAAGCAGCGAGTTTGAAATACTTTTTGAAAATGAGGTTTGACGGGGGAAATAAAGTTGGAGAAAAACCTGGATGATAACTGCATGGGAAATCAAAATCAAGTGAAAGATTTTTTTCCCAAGATTCAGGAGTCCTAGGCATGTTTGAAGACAGGAGGTGAAGAGCCTGTGGAGACGGAGAGTTGGAAAACATTATAGAGGGAGGGGGAAAGATTGGAAACAAGGTACTTCGCAAGTTTGAAAAGGTATAGTGTGGAGGAGGTTGTGCTAGAAAAGATAGTTATTTTTTACTATTAGACCAAAGGAAATCAATCAATCAATAAATATTATGCCTGGCATAGGGGATATAAGGACAAAGAAGGGAGAGGTGGTCGAATGGGGTGGGGAGAGTCCAGAAAGTATAACAAAGTTCAGATGGTGTGTTCATCCTGGTAAATGGCTGGTCTGGGGGCAGAGATGATTATTGATGGAATAAAGGAATTAACTATGAGCATGAGGAACAGAATGAGACCACAATCTGCACATCGAAAATTCTGAGGACATTTGCCAAGAGAGGCAGAAGAGCAGAGGAGGAAGTAAAAAGACTTTGAACCATGTAAGAAAGTTGCATACTTTTATTTTATTTCCACCCACCACTCATCCCCAGTACTCAAAGTAGCAGGGTAGAAGACCTACAGGAAATTTTAACAAATGGGTTGTGTTACTAAATTCCTTTTGTCCCATTAAAAGTGCTGACAGTTTATAACATTGAAAAAATAGAAGGGTGGTCTACCCTGTTCACATCAGAGAGAATCAGGCAAATAATACATTTAAAAATCTTTGATTTATTAAAGGAATCAGACTTCTTAGACTATACCAACCAAGGAAATTATATGTCAGCAAAATAAACTATATGCAGGCTATGTTACTTCAATTTCTACCATCCAGTCACCCAACAGTGAGCTTTTGATAATGATTTTGATAGCAGACTGTACATTTTAACAACATCTGAAAAACATCTCTCCTATTACTTCTGTATTTCTCTAAGGGAATGCATGTTACAGGAAATAAACATTCTGGAAGATTCAGGGAAGAATGAAATTGTGTATATGTGGTTTTTAATTAAAACAAGTTTTACTTCTTAAGAACTTATGATAACCTTCAAAAGAGTGGGGGAAAACAAGCACACATACAAATGTGAATAAAGCAACACTCCTGGTTGTTTCCCAGTAGAGAACCTATTCTCATTAGTTAGCAAAGATAAGAAGAGAAATAACAGATTTAAATTTGAACATGAAACATTTGAAAGAGCCAACAAAAATTGAAAAGTAAGATCAACTAGGGAATGAAACTAATTTCTGACAGAGAGGATGAAATCAAAATCAGTTGAAATCTTCCTTTTGGTGCTTGACAAACACTTAGTGGAAAAAGGAGAGAGAGGTTTAGAAGACACGATACAATTGCTGTTTGGAGGTGGACAGGTTGATTCACTTAGAAGCTCTTCCAGACCTTGGTTGGGGAAGAAGATGAAGCAGTGCATTGAAAGGAAGACAGAGATGAACAGGGAGCAGGGAGGACTCACATACTCAGACACTCTCACTTATTCCTTATTACTTTTTTCCCCCTATACTATAAGAAGAAAAGATAAAAATTGCAAAACAGATATAGATGAAATCAATAAATATTTGCAAAAATAAAAAAACAGATGAATAGAACTAGAAATAGAGTATTTAAATAACCATATTTCAGAGGAAATTAACAAGCCATAAACTTTTAAAGAAAAATAAGGCAGAAATACATGAATTTATAAGCTAATTGTATTTAACATTCAAAGAACAATTAGTTCAAAATAGTACATAATCTAGTTGCAGAAGAAGGCATCCTACCAAATTTCATCTATGGTACCACTACAGACTTGACACTTATAGCAGGAAGATTTAAAATAGGAAAATAAGACAATAACCAAAATTACAAACCAATATCCCTACTGAATGTTGATGCAAAATTTTTAAATAAAATCTTAGCAACAATTAAATCATTGTATTCCAATGAATGCACTAGGATCAGGTTAGATTTATACCATGAATGCAGGATTGGTTTAATATCAGAAAACTATAAGTTCAACTATATTGATAATATAATGAACAAAATGATTATGTTGATAGATGCAGAAAAAAGTTCTTGACAAAATACATGTTTTCTATTAAAAACATTAGAAAACATAGGATTAAATGATCCTTTACTTAAAATGATAAATAGTCTTCCTAAAACCAAGAGCTACCATTATAATGTAAGAGAGATAAAAACTAAACTTCTTTCCAGCAAAATCAGCGGTGAAACTATAATGTCCATTATCACAACTTCTACTTATTATCCCTCCCATAATTCCTCTACTTGAAAATAGATTGTAATCTATTTACCTTTGTATATAAATATGTGGAAATTTTATATTTATATTTACATTTGTAATAACTAAATAAATAAATCTATGCAGGCAAGCTTGGAAATCTAAGTCATATTCTACATATCTGTATATCTATATTCTAGATATATCTAGATATGGGAACATTCTACCCATCCCAGAAGCTTTAGGGTCAGTACAGAGAATTCCCCACTGTTTCCAATGAGCTGGGAGCTGATATCATATACTAGTTTGTTTTCTACTCAGCTTCCAATCTGCAGGTTCTCTGCTAAACTATTGTTGTCATAATTGAAGCTGAAAGGTGGGTACTTGCAAGTTGGTTTTGTATGTGCATAGTCCAAAGCTCCAGGCTATTTCCGCTATTTTGTGATTCTCACTTGCAGCTGTACCTAACTAGCACAGGAATTCCTCAGTCAAATGTGTCTTTTGAACTACTTTTGCTTTCCCCCAGTGGCAATAATCTAAGTACATTTTGCTATGTGAGTTGAGGTGAATACACACCTTTCATATATCATGGACCACAGGACTTCAGATTTGGAGCTAGAATGGACATTAGTGATTATGTAATACAATTCCCTTATTTTACAAGTGGGAAATCACTCTCCATGAGGAGTAGTTAGCATTCTTCATCATCAGTCCTCTAGAATCATAGTTGGTCATTTCATTGCTCAGAATTCCTTGTTCTGTCTCCCTTCATTGATAAGAATTCCCGAATATCTCTCTCTCTCTCTCTCTCTCTCTCTCTCTCTCTCTCTCTCTCTCTCTCTCTCTCT
>NC_058130.1:322552831-322602275 GCF_016433145.1 Gracilinanus agilis
TCTCTTTCTCTCTCTCTCTCTCTCTCTCTCTCTCTCTCTCTCTCTCCCTCCCTCCCTCTCTCTCTCCCTCCCTTTCTCTCTCTCTCTCCCTCCCTCTCTCTCTCTCTCTCTCTCTCTCTCTCTCTCTCCCTCTCTCTTTTTGTTTCTCTCTGTCTCTGTCTCTCCCTCCTTCTCTCTCATTCTCTCTCTCTCCTTCTCTGTCTGTCTGTCTGTCTCTCCCTCTTTCTTTCCTTCTCTCGCTCTCTCTCCCTCTCTGTCTGTCTCTCTTCCTCTCTTCCTTCCTTCCTTCCTTCCTATTTTTAATAATCATGTTTTGACATTTTGTGATCCATGATTTCATCATCCCTCCCCATTCCCATAGATAACAGGTAATATGATATAAGTTGTACATGTACTATCATGCAATACATTTTCATGTTCATAATGTTGTGAAAGAAAACAAATATTGTTTATAAAAGAAAAAAATTCATGAAGGAAATACATCTAGTTCCTTTGATGGTGGTGGATAGTCTTTTTCAACATGGATCTCTTGGAGTTGTCTTAGATCCTTGCATTGCTGATGATAGTTGTCATTCACAGTGGAACATCATACTTTAATGTTACTGTGTACAACATTCTCCTGGTTCTGCTCACTTCATTTTGTATCACTTCCAATAAGTCTTTTCAAGTGTTTTTTTGTGATCATTCTGTTCGTCATTTCTTATGGTACAATAGTATTCCTTTAAAATTATATACCACAACTTTTTTAGTCATTCTCAAATTGATGGACATCCTTTCAGTTTCTAATTCTTTGCTACCACAAAAAAGGTGTGTGTAAAGGGAACCCCCTCCCCACAGCTTGTCTGAACTTGCTGGATGTCACATGAATGCTCCAAACAGAGGTCACAGGTAGAGTCCTAGGAACATGACTGGGAACAAAGGTTAAAGATCCAGGTCTAAAGAGAGAATAAAAGAGGGGTTCAAGAGGGTACCCTCTCTCTCTACTTCACTGGACGGCATGAAAGATGGATGAAAAGTCATGTGGGAGAATCAACAAGTGGTCAGAGTTAGAGTAGAAAAAAGGGCTTTAAATCTCTACTTAATTGCTTTCTCTATTTCAAGTGATTATTAATAAACTCTATGGAAACTAAGAACCTGGAGTTTGTAATTTAACTTTAAGAGGTGCTATAAGCATTTTTGTCCAAGTAGGACCTTTCCCCCCCATCTTTGATATCTTTAGGATACTGACCTGGTAGTGGTATTACTTGATCAAAGAATACGCACAGTTTTATGACCCTTTAGTGATTCTAAATTGTTCACAGCTCCATCAACAATGTATCAGTGTCCCAATTTTCCCACATCCCCTCCAACATTTATCATTTTTCTTTTTGACCATATTAGCCAATCTGATAGGTGAGCGATGGTACCTTAGAGTTATTTTAATTTTCATTTAATTAATAGTGATTTGGGACATTTTTTATATGATCAAAGATAGTTTTAATTTCTTCATTTGAGAATTGCCTGCTTGTATTCTTTGGCAATTTATCAATAGAAGAATTATTTAGTTGTTCTTTTTTTATATAATGTTAATATCCTAGTATAAATTTCTCTTAGTTCCACTCACTTTACTTTGCATTAGTCCATATAAGTCTTCCTAAATTTCTCTGAAAACATCTCTTGCTTAATTTCTTATTACACAGTAGTAGTAACTTCTTTCTTGTTTATTATTTTGCTTAAATTTTCTAGTGCTGAAGAGAAATATTAGGAGTATTCAACTCTGGTCTGTTTTTTTAAATCAAGAATTCTTATAAGTTCTTTCTTTTATTGAAGGTCAGTTTTCCCCCTCAGATTTCTTGGATAACTTATTCTTGGTTATAGGCTTGTATCCTTTGCCTTTTGGAGTATTAAATTATGTTTTCTTCTCTTGTTTATAGTGTTAGCTCCCCAAACTCATGCAATCTTAACTGTGGTCCCTCAGTACTTAAGCTTTTTCTTTCTGTCTGCATGCAACTTTGGAAGATCTTGATTTTGGTTCTGATATTCCCTGGAATTTTCATATTGCTGTTTCTTTCAGGAGCTTAAAAGGGGATTCTAATTTTGCCTTTCCACATTTCCCCAATATGTCTGGGAAGTTTTCTTTCGTGATTTCTTGACATGTGATATTCATACTTTTTAAAAATTTTGTTTGTGACATGTTGTTCCCATAGTTCTATGAGTCTAAAATGATCTTTTTTTGATCTGTTTCTCAGATCAGTTGTCTTTGATATTAGATATCTTCTACTTCAATTTTTTCAATGTTTTAATGTTAAATATTGTTAAAAATAACTCTCATGGAGTTGATTCATTGATTTCTCTTTCTTCCTTTTTGCTTTTCAAGGACACTGCTAATTGGCCAAGGTTTTATATATCTTGAACTATGTTAAATTTCTAAGTTTTTCTTTTATAGCTCTCTTTTATCTAATGCATTCATTTCATTTATGAAATATTTTAAACTTTTTTTCAGTATTCTTTAATTTCTTCTAGGAGTTCTAATGAACATTGAAACCAATCTTTGTTTTACTTTGAGGATTTTCTTTTAGGTGTTTTGAAAATTTTTTCCTCATCTGAGTTTGTGTCTGAGGCATCCCTTACATCATAATAGCTTTTTATCTTTTGTTATTGTTGTTATTATTATTTACTCATTTTTCCAGTCTTGTTACTCATTTTTCCAGTCTTGTTCCTGGATTGTGACTTTGTATTAGGGCTAAGATCAGCACATTTTTGGTGAAAATGTCATGGACTTATAAAATCTTGGAATATTCTGCTCACTTGGTCCAGCTCCAGGATTCTCTATCCTGAGAGAGTGATAGTGACCCTGTGCTTATTATTTTTGACTATAAAAAATATTTGATTTGATAGAGCAAACAGCCACCTTACATGTTCTCCTCCAAGTTGTTTCTCAACGAATACTACAAAACCATCTAAGATTTTTTGAAAGATGTAAATATAATTATGTTTGACAACTCTCTGATAATAAATATAAAACAAGGTTCAAAGGATATTTTTACCAAAATTGTTTTCCAATGTCAAGGAAAATGTCTAGGTTGAGAGATTTCTGTTCCTCGGGATTGTAACAAGCCTTTAAAAGAAGCACCAATGACCATTTCATAGAATTTTAGAACTGAAAGGTACCTTAGAGACCTTCCCATACATGAAAAAGAATGTCTTCTAAACTATTCCCAACTATCTGTTTATTTTTTCTTCAAAATTCGATGTAAGAGGTGGGGAAGAATCAGTCACAGAATGCTTTCTTGAGGGGGCAAATTTCAAACCATCTCTTAAATGTGGTGAATAATCTGGTTTGAGAACTAACAAGGGAGGGATTGAGCAAAGAGAATTTTTAGGAATTGTCTAATTTCTCAGACCCAGTGGGAACATTTGCTTTGAGAGAAAAATGATAAATACAAATAGTTGGCTTTCTTCCTCTTCCATTATAAAGAGGCCATTAGCTGATACTCCTTGTCTATGATTCTGTTATATACCAATCTATTTTTAATGTGTTTGACTCTCCATAATCCTCCCATTTTAAAATTCTTCCCATCTTGGTTTTTCTGTTATCATTTGATCAGATGACTATTTTTATTGGCATTTTCTTTGGTTTCTATAATACTTATATTTTGGTTGCTATTTCTAATTGTTCTGTCACCTTTTTAAATTTTTGACTCCTTCCTCCAGCACTGAATTTACTAATATGGATGAAATACAAATCTCCTGGTATGTCATGGTTATTGAACCTATGATCTGTAGAGAAGAGGTTTATCAGGATCAGGGTATAGTATTGCGTGGCTGAAAAATACACTTTGGGGGATTGCTGAATAAATACTTCCTATCACTTCAAACTATACCTTCTTTCTTCTTCTTTTTTCCTAAGCACTTACCAGTCTTCTTGGAATCAATACTGGGTATTGGTTCCACGGCAGAAGGGTAATAAGGGCTAGGCAATGGGGGTTAAGTGACTTGCTCAGGGTCACATAGCTGGGAAGTATCTGAGGCCACATTTTAATTTCCTGGGCCACCTAACTCCCCCCAAAGACCTACTCCATTTCATGAAAGGCATTGTGCTAAGCCAACAAATAAATAAATAAATAAAATAAAAGCAATTCCTCCATCCTTCAAGATTATTTAATTCTATTGGGGATAAAAGACATAAACAGAGAAATGTATTTTCCTGTAGGTTTAAAGAGGGAAGTTAGTCTCAGAGTTCAAGAAAGCTTTCCATAGAAGGCCGATGCCTAAGAAATATATTTTTTCTTCAATTCTTTTTCTTAAAATTTAATTAAATATTTTCCCAATTACATATATTGAGTCTGAATTCTCTCCTCCTCACCTCATTGAGCTGATAAGCAATCTCATATAGATTTTACACGTGCAAATTAAAACATTTTCTCATATTAATCTTTTTGTAGGAGGAATCTTGAATTGAAAAAATTAAGAAAGTGAAAAAAATTCCTTTGATCTGGATTTACACTATCAGTTCTTTTTTCTTTGGAAGCACTTGATGCTTTTTATCACAAATCCTTTGGGATAGTTTTGGATCACTGTCTTGTTGAGAATAGCTAAATTATTCACAATTATTCATTGTACAGTATTTCTGTTGCTGTGCGCAATGTTCTCCTGGTTCTGCTTATTTCTCTCTGCTGCAGTTCATGTAAGTCTTTCTAGTTTTTCTGAGCTCTTCCTGCTTGTCATTTCTTATAGCACAGTAGTATTCTATTATAATCATATGCAGCAAAACCTTGACACACAAGTTTAATTTGTTCCATGGCCATGCTCATAACTCACTTTGCTCATGTTTCAAATTGAATTTCCCCATTTAAATTAATGGAAATGCAATTAATCCATTCCAGCCCCCCCCCAAAAAAACCACAGATTTTATGTTTTATATGCTTTTAAATATGAAAATGTACTTTATAAATAATAAATATATTTATAGATAATAAGAAAGAATGTAAAGAAATAAACTGGCTTGTGAAACGTATTTTACCTTCAAGGTCAGGTGAAGATGCTAGCAGAGACGGTTTTTGCTTTGTGTGCTATCACTTAACATAACTTACTCTCTACACATGCAACACTACATTTAAATGCAAAATTGACCTTGCACATTATTTGGGATATGTAACTGTATTGTTAAACTGAATTGCTATTTTTTTTGACTCTTACTTAATTATGATCATTTTCTTCATTGAATTTTGGCTCTTTTGCCGCACTTTCCTTGATTTCACTTAGAAGCAGTTTCAACAAAAAAACTTTGCATGGAAGTTTGTTTCTTCCTCCCTTTCAGAACATTTTGACAATGTGTGAAACAAGTGTCTTCACACAGCTCCAACTCATGACCTGTTGCAACTTTTTCTGGCAGTTGTCGTTTCAATAAACTTTAATTTTTTTCCCCAAAATCCTCAACATTTCCTTAATTTCACTTGTACTGATAACTCATCCACCTTGGGCTCCTCCCACAGGTGGAGGAAGATCATGATTCAAATATCCGCTCCTGACTTAAAGCAAAAAATCTTGTTTTGTGTGATTGCTCATATCTCCAAGTGCTTGTGACTTAAGGTGCTTGTGTATCAAGGTACCTCTTTAGTAAAACTTATTCAAATCTTCCCCAATTGATGGGTACCCTCTCACTTTCCAATTTTTTGTCCCTCAAAAAGAGCAGCTTTAAATATTTTTGTACATATAGGTCCTTTTCCTTTTTGTTTTTTACCTCTTTGGGATGCAAACCTAGTAATTACTATTGCTGGGTCAAAGGGTATACTGTTTTATAGCCCTTTGGGCATAGGTCCAAATTGCTCTCTAGAATGATTGAATCAGTGCTCAACTCCACCAACAATGCATTAGTATCTCAATTTTCCCACATCCCCTCCAAGTGTTATCATTTTCCTTTTCTGTTGTAAAAGCCAATCTGAGACATGTGTACCTCAGAATTCGTTTAATTTGCATTTCTCTAATTAATTGTAATTTAGAGCTTTTTTTTGCAAGGAGAGCTTTAATTACTTTGAGAACGACTTTTTTGTATCCTTGGACCATATATCAATTTGGGAATGACTTTTTTTGTATATTTGACTCATTTCTCTAGGTATTTAAGAAATGAGACCTTTTGAGACTTGTAAAATACTTTTACATCATTATAATTACTATGTATCACTCTCCATCTTTTTCCTCTCATTTAATTTCTTGGTGTCCCCTACTATTCCCCCCCTTTTTCCCACCCCCTATGTCATCTTAGACCATTTAGTATCCTGTCCTCTCCCTATGAATTATTCTTCTGGTTGCTATAATAGTGAATATTATAATAGTGTTTAGAGTTCACTACAGAGAATTATACATAGCATTTCTCCACCTAATAATACAGATAATTAGATCTTATTTATGCCCTTAAAGAGTCAAGCTTAAAATATTATGAGTTTTCTTTCTTTTCCCTCTGTTTCTTATTTACCTTTTCATCTTTCTCTTGATTTTTGTGGTTGAGTATTAAACTTTCCATTTAGTCCTGGTCTCTTTTGTGCAAAAACTTGGAATTATTCAATTTTGTTGAATGCCCATACTTTCCCCTGAAAGTATATGGTTAGTTTCGATGGGTAGTTGATTCATGGCTGAAGGCCCAGCTCTCTTGCCTTTCAGAATATTGTATTCCAAGCCTTGCAGTCTTTTAGCGTTGAGGCTGCCAGATCCTGTGTGATCCTTATTGGTACTCCTTGATATTTGAATTGTCTCTTTCTGGCTTCTTGTAAGATTTTTTCTTTTACTTGAAAGCTCTTCAATTTCGCTATTATATTTCTGGGTGTTGACTTTTCTGGGTCCAGTGTAGAGGGTGATCTATGGATCCTTTCAATGTCTATATTGCCCTCTTGTTGTAGAACTTCAGGGCAATTTTGCTGAATAATTTCTTTAAGTATGGAGTCTAAGTTTCTATTAATTTCTGCCTTTTCTGGAAGACCAATGATTCTCAAGTTGTCTCTTCTAGACCGGTTTTCTTGGTCTGTCACTTTTTCATTGAGATATTTCATGTTTCCTTCTATTTTATCAGTCTTTTGACTTTGTTTTATTTGTTCTTGTTGTCTTGAGAGATCATTGGTTTCTAAATGTTCAATTCTAGCCTTTAAGGACTGGTTTTCGGCTATAATCTTTTGGTTTTCCTTTTCAATCTGGTCATTTTTGGTCTTCAGTTGGCTTGTCTCACTTTCTAATTGAGAAATTCTGCCTTTTAAACTGTTATTTTCTTGCCAGATTTCTTCCATCTTCCTCAGCATTTCATTTTTGAACTCTTCAATAGCTTGTGACCAGCTTTCATTTTTTGGGGAGGTTTGGATTTTTGTTTTTCCTCCTCTGTTGTCTGGATTTTCTCTGTGTAGAAGTTGTCGAGTGTTCCAGAGTTTCTCTTGATAGTCTTTTTCTTCTGGACTTCCCTATTGCTGGCCATTGTTAACCCCGCCCCTTTTCAGCTTTGTCTTCACACTCAGGGTCTGCCTGTGCCTTCCAAGCTCCCAGGGGCTCTGGTCTCCTTGTCCTCAGGGTCAGGCCTCCTGGTAGACCCCGGTCTGCCCCTCTGCCCGAGGCTCCTTCAGCAGTCTTTGGGGCTGCTTCCACAGCCTCGCTCCGGTCCTCACAGGGTCCTCACTGGAGGTCCAAGCCTGGGCTGGAGATCTTTATTCAAGCCTAGGGCACTGCCTTTGCCCGGGCAGACACTCTTAGGGCACTGCCTTCACCCCCACAGAAGCTAGGGAAAGTCCGTGGGCTGGAGATCTTTATTCGCACCTGAGGCGATGCCTTCAGGCACTTGGGAAAGTCCATGTGTTAGAGATCTTTGTCCCGGCCCGAGGCTGTGCCTTCACCCAAGTGGACACTTGGGGAAAGTCCGTGCGCGCCCCCCAGCCACTTGGGGTCCCTCATCTTGCAGCACACAGGTACAAGCCCCGGGGCTGCCAGTGATTATCTGGTTGCCCCAGTCCTGTTTTCACTCTTGTGCTTTGGCGTTGTGCAAGGTGTGTGGTGTGGGGGGTGGGGGAGGGGCTTCTTCCTCTTGAGTTTTAGTGAGAGCTGTTTCACCCCTTTATAGTGTGGAAATGCCCCGATTCTGCGTACCTTCAGTGCTGCGCCCTGTTATGGGGTTCCTTCATTTGTCTGGACTCGTTTTTATTTCCCCTTGAGGAGTCCTGTATGTTTCAGTCAGGAGAGATCGAGCAGCTGCTCCTTACTCTGCCACCATCTTAACTGGAAGCCCTCTCATTTAATTTCTGACCTTTACCTCCCCCAATTTGTTCTTTTTTCTATTAGCTACACAGTCTTCTCTTATCCCCTTCCTCTTCTACTTTCTGGTAAGGTAAGATAAATATCTATACCCAATTGATTGTGTATGTTCTTCCTTTACAGAGCCAATTCCAATGAGAGTAAGATTCATGAGTTCCTCTCCCCATCTCCCCCATCTTCCCCTGCATTATAAAAGCTCTTTCCTGCCTCTTTATGTGAAATAATTTATCTCATTCTCTTTTTCCTTTCCTCTGCTCCCAATGCATTCCTCTTTCTCATTCTTTAATATTATTTTATTTCATATCTTCCAATTTTATTCAACTCACTCCCTTTCCTTCTATGTAGGTATACTCATTCTAATTGTCCTAATAATGGTAAAGTTCTTTGGAATTATAAGAATCACCTTTCTATGTGTGTATGTAAACAGTTTAAATTTATTGAATTTCTTTTGATTTCTCTTTCCTGTTTACCTTTTTGTGCTTTTCTTGAATATTGTATTTTAGAGTCAAATTTTCCATTAAGCTTTGGTCTTTTCATTAGGAATGTTTGAAAGTCCTCTATTTCATTGAATATACATTTTTCCCCGCTGAAGGATTATGCTTAGATTTTTCTGGATAAGTGATTCTTGTTTGAAGTCCTAGATTCTTTGGCCTCTAGAATATCATATCCCATGCCTTCTGATTCTTTAATGTAGAAGCAACTAAAGCTAGTGTTATCCCAGCTGTTGCTCCATGATATTTTAATCGTATCTTTTTGGCTGCTTACAATATTTTCTCCTTCATGTGACAGTTTGGGAATTTAGCTATAATATTCTGGAGAATTATCCTCTAGGGATCTCTTTTAGGAGGTGATTGGTGGATTCTTTTAATTTCTATTTTGCCCTCTGGTTCTAGGATATTAAGGCAGTTTTCTTTGATAATTTCTGGAAAGATTGATGTCTAAGTACCTTTTTTGATTATGGCTTTCAGGTAGTATAATAATTCTTAGACTATCTGAATTTGTTTTCTGGGTCAGTTGTTTTCCATTGAGATATGTCTCATTTTTCTTTATTTTTTTTTCCATTCTTTTGACTTGATTGTTTCTTGAAATCTCATGAATTCAAGCTTCCATTTGAGCTTTTGTACCAACTTTTCCATTTGGCCAAATCTACTTTGTAAAGAAAGTTATTTTTCTCATTGAATTTTTGTACCTCTTTTTCCAAATGGCCGATTCTGCCTGTTAAGAAGTTTTCTTCAGTACATTTTTGTATTTTTTTTCCATTTGGTCAATTCTGTTTTTTAAGTTCTTTTCATTTCTTCATTGGATTTTTTTGCCTCTTTTGTCAATTGGCCTATTCTTGTTTTTTAAGATATTAATTTCTTCAGTATTTTTTGTGTCTGTTTTGCCAAGTTGTTGAATCATTTCCCACAGTTTTTCCTGTATTATTATCATTTCTTTCCCCAATTTTCTTCTACCTTTCTTATTTGATTTTTAAAATCCTTTTTGAGCTCCTCTTTTAATTCTTTTTGGGCTTGAGAGCAAATCATATTTTTCTTGTTGGTTTTGGAGAAAGCAGTTATTGACTTTGTTGTCTTTTGAGTGTATGGTTTTTTTTTGTTGTTTTTTGTTGTTTTTTTTTTAACCCTTGTACTTCGGTGTATTGTCTCATAGGTGGAAGATTGGTAAGGGTGGGCAATGGGGGTCAAGTGACTTGCCCAGGGTCACACAGCTGGGAAGTGTCTGAGGCCGGGTTTGAACCTAGGACCTCCTGTCTCTAGGCCTGACTCTCAATCCACTGAGCTACCCAGCTGCCCCCTTGAGTGTATGTTTTGGTCTTCCCTGTCACCAAAATAACTTTCCATACTGAGTTTCTTTTTGTGTGTGTGTGTGTTGTTTGCATATTTTTTAGCCTTTTTTCTTTTCTTTTAATTAAAAAAAAAACTGTTAAAGTGACTCTGTAACTGTGGTGAAAGGAGCACTGTTCCAAGTTTCAAATTCTTTGTGCAGCTGCCTTTAGAGCTGCCTCTGGCAATCTGTCTGTTTTCAGTTCTTCTAAGATGGTATGATTTAAGGAGAAGTATGTTTAATACTCTCTTGGTCTATGTTCCAGTCTGTGAGCAACCACAAGTACTCTTTTCCCTTTTTGAATTGTGACCAGGATCTTCTGCTCCTCTGTGGCCTCAAGAGCTGGTGGTAGTGTGTTCTAGTGTTCCTCTTCACTCTGAAACCTGACTTTAGGACTGCTGTCTGGATCTTTGTAGTGATAATGCAACAAGAGTCTTGGACACAAGACCAGCAAAGAGACTCCTATAATCTTCTGAGCAGTTGTTCAATACCCACACCAATATGTGGCTAAGAGCTCTAGAAGCCTTTGCTGCTGCTTCCTATGGGCCTAGGGCCCATTGCCACAATGGAGCCTGTCCTGGTGCACTGCTTTGTACTCCACCTCCACCCTGGTGCACTAGATCCCTCGTGCTGGCCTTCTTAGTTGTTTGGGACTGAAAATTACTTTGTGCTATCTTTTTGTGGGTTATGCTTTCCAGAACTCCTTCTGAGGCATTATATCATAGTTTTTAAAATATGGTAGAGATGGGTCCATGTGCTTTCTCTGCCATCTTGGCTCCACCTCCCTCTCTTCTTTATTTAAGCCCATACTTTTTGTCTTGGAATAGGTAAGGAGTAGACATTTTGGGTTAAATGACTAGTCCAGGGGCATATGGCTAAAACATATATGAGGTCAGATTCGAACCCAGGATTTCCCCTTTTTGGACCTGGTTCCCTATGTATTGAGCCACATAGCAGTCTATTTCTTCAATTCTTGATAGTATATTTTAGGGAGACATTTAAAAATTGTATTGAATACAGAGAATAGTGATGAGGAAACTCAAGCCCAAGCTACCCAATGCTGGCATTGTAGTGTAGAAATGGAAGATATGAATTCTAGAGAATAATGAATTAATGGATGAAAAACATGTAAGTACTTACTGTGCACCAAACACTATATTAAGGAGTATGGAAGACTCTCTCTCTCCCTTCCTCTCTCTCTCTCTCTCTCTCTCTCTCTCTCTCTCTCTCTCTCTCTCTCTCTNTTTAAGCCCATACTTTTTGTCTTGGAATAGGTAAGGAGTAGACATTTTGGGTTAAATGACTAGTCCAGGGGCATATGGCTAAAACATATATGAGGTCAGATTCGAACCCAGGATTTCCCCTTTTTGGACCTGGTTCCCTATGTATTGAGCCACATAGCAGTCTATTTCTTCAATTCTTGATAGTATATTTTAGGGAGACATTTAAAAATTGTATTGAATACAGAGAATAGTGATGAGGAAACTCAAGCCCAAGCTACCCAATGCTGGCATTGTAGTGTAGAAATGGAAGATATGAATTCTAGAGAATAATGAATTAATGGATGAAAAACATGTAAGTACTTACTGTGCACCAAACACTATATTAAGGAGTATGGAAGACTCTCTCTCTCCCTTCCTCTCTCTCTCTCTCTCTCTCTCTCTCTCTCTCTCTCTCTCTCCATCTCTCCCCCTCTCCATCTCTCTCCCTCTTTTTTTTTTAAATTTTAAACCCTTAACTTCTGTGTATTGACTTATAGGTGGAAGAGTGGTAAGGGTAGGCAATGGGGGTCAAGTGACTTGCCCAGGGTCACACAGCTGGGAAGTGTCTGAGGCCGGATTTGAACCTAGGACCTCCCGTCTCTAGGCCTGGCTCTCAATCCACTGAGCTACCCAGCTGCCCCTCTCTCCCTCTTTTAAACCCTTACCTTCTATCTTGGAAGCAATACTGGGTATTGTTTCCAAGGTACAAGAATAGTAAGGGCTAGACAATGGGGGTTAAGTGAGCTAGAATGTGTCCAATTTGAATCTAGGACCACCTCCTGTCGGTTGACCTGGCTCTCAATTCACTGAGCCACTTAGCTGCCCCCAGGTACTTACATTCTAAGAGATATTCCATGAAAAAAGGATTAAATTTATTCTGTGTGGCACCAAAAAAACTGAGGTAGGAAAAAGGGATAAGAGAAATTTTGGCACAACTACCCCTCTCTTTTCTACCTTATACTGTGGCTCCCTATTACCTCTAGGATTCCCTTAATGCTAGTATGTTCCCTCTCATGACTGATTATCTCCAATTTATTGTGTTTTGTATTAATTAGAAATCTTGAACCTTGGACTCCATCTCCCAGAATACTTTTCCATTACCCAGCTTCCTTTTCACTTCATCCCCAAGTTGTGTGCTTACTTCGTTGGTATATGGTTGGCTATAATTCCACCTCTCTCTTCTTCTTTTTCCCTTGTTTGCAGCTGGGTTAGCATCCTTCTTACTCTAGCTTTTTTACTTTAGTTATTATTAATAAACTTTATAAAATATAATAGTTACCGTATGTTAATTTTAATTCTTACAGCTTGCATGTGTATACATTATTGTATTTGCATAAGAAAATATATACGTATATACATATATATATACACATATGTACACACATATATATGTTCTCATGTTGTCTCCCCATCAGATTATTACTTTCTAGAGAACAAGGACTATTTTTGAATTTCTTTATATCCCCAGAGTTTAGCAGAGTCACTGGCTCATATTAGATACTTTAAAAAATGTTTATTGGCCTAAGAATATCAGAGTCCTCTAAATATGTTCTTTCCATTCTCACCTCGTTTATTTTCAGTAATATCTTATATATAAAACTCCTCTCTATTTCTTTTCAGTCCTCTTCCACACTTCTTTTCTGGATGGACCAAAAAGGAGCAAACAATTTTCCCTCCTCATCCAGTTTGGACACAAGAGCACAAGACTATTATTTGCTCTGTTCATCTCTCACTGGAGATAAATACTTTTCTGGTTTCTTACATCTAATATATATATATATATATATATATATATATATATATATATATATATATTTTTTTTTTTTTTTACACTTCACCTGTGTTTGATGTATATATTCTATTTTCCATTCAGGTCTCTGCTTAATATCTTCCTCTTCCATTATCTTTATGACTTCTGTGCCTAATACTAATACTAAATACTAAGTATTGATTCCAAGGCAGAAAAGCAATAAAGTCTAGGCCAGTGATTCCCAAAGTGGGCACCACCGCCCTCTGGTGGGTGCTGCAGCCATTCAGGGAAGCAGTGATGGTCACAGGTGCATTTATCTTTCCTATTAATTGCTATTAAAATTTAAAAAAATTAATTTACAGGGCTCTAAGTAATATTTTTTTTTCTGGAAAGGGGGCAGTAGGCCAAAAAAGTTTGGGAACCACTGGTCTAGGCAATAGGGGTTAAGTGACTTGCCCAGGGTCACATAGCTAGGAAGTGTCTGTGGTCAGATTTTAACCTAGTTCCTCCTGACTCTAGATCTGGCTCTTTGTCCACTGAGATACCTAGCTACAAATATACTCCACTTCACCAAGAATTATTAGAAACAATGTTAATAAACTGGGTTAAGGCACCAGAAAGAGAGACCAGATTTGAACCCAAGACAACCTATTTCTATGCCTGGCTCTCTTATCCACTGGGTCACCTAGCTGCCCTGGTTCCTAACATTTTTATGAGTATGTCATGGGCCCCTTTGATGAAGTTTATGAACCCCTTCTGAGAATATGGTTTTTAAATAATTGAAGAAAATGTTAAATTTTTGTTAGAAGTAAGTGAAAATATTGATGTAATTTTTAGTCTAATTTATTTCACAGGCTATCAGGGTGTGCTGGAGCCTGCTCAAACTCTCTTGAGAGTTGATAGTTAAATTTTTAGTGTGAGCATTTATATCCTGGAAATCCACAAACAGTAAAAATCAGGTTTGTTTTATTGTTTTGTTAATTATCTAGATTTAAGAATATGTAAATAATACAGATACAACTTAAAAGTGTTTTGTGAGGGTTTTTTTTCCCTCCCTGGAACAGATCTTTAAACCTTTACCAGCACACTTCTGGAAAATTCACTAAAATCTATCCATGGACCTCCAAGGTCCTGGGATCCGAGGTTAAGAATTCCAACTTTTGAAGAAAAATAAATTGTCTCTCCCTGAGGGTTCTAAACTCTTTGAAGGAAGAAATTTTGCCTAAGCAGCTATCTCTGTATAATAGCTACAATTAAGTACTTAAGTAATGCTTTTTCTGGTGCTGCTAACCAAACACACTCTGCCAAATACTTCATGTTTTTGGAAAAGGTCTGAAGATATAGTTAGGAAAAAGAAACACTAGCTGAAAAGTAAGAGGGAAAGGCAAGCAGGCTTAAAAATTGAGAGAGATTTTTCAAAATCTAATTATCAAGGGGTTATGGGGTCTCTGAAATATAGTTAGCTGTCAGGAGGAATCCTTGGGGGAAATATAGGAACTAATTCACAAAAATCACACTGATTCATAATCTTATCTATGGGATTCAAGTTGATCAGGCCCAAGCATGATCCCAGGATGTGCCCTAGGGACACCTCCTCCAGGCTATCCAAATTCTCAAACTGTTTGGACAAACTGAAGACCTGGACTGTGGGTTTGGGGTGGAATGCCTTCTCTGCTTCACACAGAAAGGGTGTTATGGATGGGAGGATGGGAAGATGCCCCCTTAAATTCTCCCTTTGGTTCCTGGCAGAGATGCTTGGGGTTGAGGTTTCAAAAGCAGGGAAATAAATAAGGTCAGGAAGTAGGGTTTTGTCCTTTTTAAATAAGCTAATGTAATGACATCAAGGGCCTCACTGGATTCTCCAAAAGTGCGATGCACAGAAAGAAAAAATGAGATAGTTTCAAGAATGATGACCCACTGCTGTGGACTGTCTGTCAATCAGCAGGAGCCATAAGCAAATCAGATGACACAAAAACAGGAGTCTGGAATGAGAGAAAAATGTGATAGAATTGGATCATCTGTCTTATGAAGTGAGAACCAACTGGCCCAAGAGAAAAGCCCCCTTATTTGCACTAAATGACATTGGTTGATTAAACCGAAGATTAACCGGACAACTGGGTTTGAATGGATCTATTAAAAAAAAAAACAGAACAACAAAAAACCTACCTGCATGTTAAATATTGAAAAATAAAGAATGGATCCATCATCCTCTGAGAACAGACTTACATTCTAATCTATGATAATTTTGATGACTTTCAACAACTTCAGTCACCTCAAACACTTCATGTTCATATGTCTTACTGCATTTCACCTTAACTTTATTCTGCTAGGTTATGCAGTTGATAGAGTGCCAGATCTCAAGTCAGGAACACCTTAATTTCAAATATGACCCCAGACATATACCAGCTCTATGACCCTGGGCAAGTCACTTAATCCTGTTTGCCTCAGTTTCCTCATCTGTAAAATGAGCAGGGGATGGAAATAGCAAACCACATTAGTATCTTTGCCAAGAAAACCCCATATGGGGCCATAAAGAACTGGACCTGACTGAATAATCACAACACAACAGCAACAATGTAACCGGGGTCAGGAGGTTCTGCTTCAAGTTCTTTTGTATTTCTTGTTTTCCTTCCTAAAGGCAGAAATAACATGAGAGTGATAGTTCTCCCTTAAACTTCCCTTTGCCATTATTTCCCAGTTTGGGCTCTGCTTTGTGTGAGGGCAGGGAGAGATAGAGAAGTGGAAGTTCAATTAGCTCTAGGGACTCTGAGAAAACTATTTCAGGTCCTGGGAGGATCTCTTGGGACTCTTAAGCTTCAGGTTGAATCAAGTCAAGGGTTTCCGTTTCAATTTTATATCTGAATGAATAACCTCCATATTAATAACCTCTCCTGGTCATGTTCTTCAGAGATTTCCCTTCATTCCCAGTCATTTGACATGTCTTCGTCAGAGTGGCATGACATATGTACTTATTTGAGCTAT
Source organism: Gracilinanus agilis (assembly GCF_016433145.1). NCBI lineage: Eukaryota > Metazoa > Chordata > Mammalia > Didelphimorphia > Didelphidae > Gracilinanus > Gracilinanus agilis. The sequence continues at coordinate 322,568,915 of NC_058130.1, forward strand.
CTCAGGCTTCCCTGAATAAACATTGACTGGAGTTATTTCTGGGAGACAAAGGTAAGCTGCCAACAGAAATGACTTGACTGCATTTTTGTGAGTTTCAAATCAGCTTAGAAACTCTATGACCTATCAGATAAGTGGAAGTTGAGTATTTTATTCCTCCTCAATTTAGCCACTAGGGAAATCTGTGCTGCACTGCCTCAGTATCTTTGTATGCAAAATGGGGATGATATTATTCCCACCCGGCTCACCAGAAGGTTAAGAATATGTTTATGAAACATTTGAATTTTGGCTGAAAGTGCTGAGAGTAGAACTCCTCCTCATCCTCACTATTATTATTGACACATTGAAATAGATTCTTCGTAAAATAGAACCCTAAAAGTTAGAATTCTATATCATAGACTAAAATTGGCTTGAGGGGAGATGAACTTAAGTGTCTGTCAATGACAATTGGATGCAGTGAGTAATCCAATTTACTTCAGGGAATGTGGAGTTGTGGCAGGGGTGAGGAGTAGGTTTAAGTATGGAAGAAGTTAACAAAGGTAACTTCCCTGGTGGATATTCATTACTATGTTAAAGAAACTGTGGGAGGAAGAAGAAGAGGAGGAAAAAGAAGATACATTTAGGAGGAGATGAGAGAAAAGAATTGTAAGGGGGAAAGTAGATAAAGACCTCAAAGTAGAAAGTAATCTGAGAGGGAGGAGAAGTCATATAATATAGGCAAAAATGCTTAATATATGTTGTTGACTGAGAGAAAATAAGTAGATTCAAGGAGAAATCAAGGGTATGGAGAGAAGTTAAAGAGATCCAATTGAATTATTATTAGACTAAAGTTTCCCTTAGGAAAAAAGAAAATTCATGGAGGAAGGAAAAAGTTGGGGGAAAAAGCCTTCCAATGTCCTCAATATTGAACATCTAAATGAAAAATTATTTGTCTTAACAAAAACAATTTAAAATGTGAAAAGAACAGAGGTTGCTATTATATGAGGACAGAACAAGAAATTCAGGACTTTTTATTTTAGGAAGAAGATTACAAAATCATGAATGATTTTAATGGGGAGAACACAAACATTCAATCAACTTCACATGGCTTGGAAATTTGAAAAAGGTGAGTTTAGAACAAATGGAAAGAACTATTACTTTACACTAAGGGTAAGAAACTTATTGAAGTCATTTCCCATCTCCTATCCTATCCCCCAATCGGTGGTAAATCTTGAGAAAATCCACATAATTTTAAATAAATTCTTTGATAGAAGAACCATATTGAGTTGCTATCAGAAGGTAGAGATACATGGGATAGGGCTCCCCATCTCTGAGGTGATGTTAAGAAGCATAGACATTGTCTTTAAAAGCTTCTTGAACTTCCCTCAAAGGCTTTGCAGATCTAGTAGAGAGGATTACACAGAGAACAATAGGTGAGCAAATTGCAACTTTGGGAGATCATGGGATCACAGCCTTAGAATGGAAAGAATCTCAGACCATCTCCTCCAACCCCTTTATTTTATAGTCAAGGAAACTGAAATCCAGAGAGATTTAAGTGATTTGTTTTAGATTAAGCCATTTATCTCATGTAATAAAATGGCTTTGGAGGTCCCTTCAAGCTCTAGATCTAGAATCCTCTGAATTTTCTGATTTTACAGTTATGGAAATCAAGGTTCTAAAAGGTTAAATGATTTACCCAATGTCACACAGGTAGTGGCAGAATAGAATTTAAACTCGAGTCCTCTGATATATCCAATGCTTTAACATTACCTCTCTGGGCCAAATCCAAAACAGACAATTAATCGAGGCAATGCAATCACAATGTAGTCTACACATGAATTGCTACTGAGCATTCAGTATATTTTGCACAACTATTGTGTAGAACAAATGTTTTTAGGTGAGAAATCTTAGACCACTATTTAGAGAAGAATTTAGAGAGCTGGCTTGTTTTTGCTGTAGGAATAATACTTTTCTTGCCTCAGTTACTGTCACATCAGAATAATCCATGCCTCTGAGGGCTTTAGTATTCCTGAACGGATAGATGTCAGGTCTACTAAAGGACCTCCCAACCACTGCCTGAAATTGCTTGTTAACTTAGAAGTTACCACCAGCGCCAAATATCTCTGCAACAACAGATATTCCTTTGTAATGGAAAAGAGTGGACTGAAGACTAAATTTAGAATGGGAAGGAGCTGAGATTGGGACATACATTGAGTATATCTTTGGGAGATTTCTGTGGTACTTAGTAAGATGTAATGTCCCTTAGGTGTGTAACTAACCACTGGCTTCTGGTTCTAACAGATCAGACCTCATGTGTATTTGTTTTGGTCTGGACTGGGAGTGTATACATTTTTTTCCCTTTTATGTACTTAAAAAGCTTGGGTGTACAACCAATGGCTTCTGGTTCTGACAGACTAGACCTCATGGGCCATTGTTTTGGTCTGGAATGAGAGAATATACATTTTTTTTTCTTTTGTGTACTCAAAAGCCTGACATGTTGTTTAAGTATTTAAAATAATTCCTAGATGAAAAGTCTTTAGCCAGATATTAATTTTCTGTGAGACACACAAAATCATATCTCTCTTTGGCACTTCTAAGTAGGGATTCATTTCCAATCAATTATTATGAATGGAACTTAAAGTTTCACATTCTCACCAGAAATGTTAGAGGATTCAGTGTTTTGAGTCCATCAAAAAAAAAAGCTTGGTGATGAATGCTTTTCACTTTGTTGAACACATTGAGTTTAGGGGCCACGCATCCTATCTGAACACTGTCAGATTTCATCCCATTTTCACAACCTTCTTTTCTTCGATGGCCTTTCAACAAGGTCCAAACTGTGACCACTTACTTATCTCATAAGTTTCATGCTTTATATTTCTTATTCTATTATAGAAAATCACATTTCAGTTCCTTTGTCCTCATGGGGTCTCCCTGGCAAGGCAGAGAGAATCTCACAAACAGGGAGACGGGGGAAGGCAAAGACGGATGAGGGTAGGGAGCCTGGGGAGAGAGGACTGTGGGGGGCAAATAGGGCAGTGTGTTCAGTGAGCATCTCTTAGCGAGGCCCTGGGACAGTCAGCGGGGGTGCTGGGCTCCCCAGGTTTCCAGGCCTGGCTTTAGTCTGAAACACACTAGCCCTCTGTTTCACGGACTGTGTAGCACCCTTGTGAAGAAGGAACCCTCAACCTAGAGGTTGACATTTTATTTATATCACTTCTCTTGTTGAATTCATTCTGAAGAACCCGAGGTGGCCGTGGCATTCCTTCTCTTTATTCACTTGGTTACAGTTTAAAATTTGAATAGCTGTTTATGCTGGAAGGCTGAACACCCAATCAGCAGCCTTTGAATCGAAGCCGTATTGTTCACTCATGGAAATTCCTGTTTCATCTGTCAGCCTTCTTTTATGGCGAGCCTAATAATTTATGCTTGCTAAAGATGTTTTCTGACCTGTGATTCCATTGCTAGTGAGGAAAGGGCTTTGACAGTATTCACACTTCCTCTTGCAAGAGGGGGCCACTAAGGTACCATTTAGTAAAATTACCGCTCCAGTGCATTAATGGTACCCAGACTCAGACTGGGGAGGGCACCGGGGTAGGGGTGAAGGACCCCCATCCTTCAGACAGGGCCTCTGGATTCTAAAGAAAGAGTCCATGGGGAGGGGACTCATCAGCAAATGGCCCCTTCCCTGTGTTTCTGTCTGACCCTGATGGTGTATTAATGGCCAAAAGAATTAATGCACCTAAGAAACTGCCTACATACATAAAAAGGATTTTATATAGGTTCAGCCCAGGAAGGCCTCCCTTTTAGAAATGTGCCCTCTAGCATGAATAAAAATGAATTGTTTGCATGGAGGAATTCTGTGTTTTCCATTCACACATCTCATCTAGCCTGGTGATGTAATTTTATTATACAGGGTGGCCCATTTCCAAAACTCTCTATTTCTGCAAAAGGGATGTGGAGCACTCCAAATGAAAGATCCAATAGATATGGAAGGTACACATTCTTCTTGGGGTTGATCATATTTTGTGAAATGAGGCTTCTTTAAAGGGGTCATACTACAGCTACAATCCTGTAAAAGTATTTAATTCACAAGGGCTCTGTTTAGTAGAAACCCGAGGTAACCTTTCCTAATTATGAATAGACTTGCAGGTCTGTATCACCAACAATCACTTTATAGACTAGAGTAATAAATGACAAAGCCTGAACTCAGACAGGAGAGACAAGGGGCCTGAACATAGTTATTTCTTCCCCTTCCCCCTTTAGCCACCCTAATTTTAACCTTACATAGCAAAACAGAAAGAAAATTATATTGGTTTGTGGGGCTTTTTGTGGAGGAAGGGCTATTTTTGCCCCCATTTTCTACTTCCTTTTGAAGGCATTAATACTAACTGCCTGGATCATGACCTAAAAGAGTCCTCATCTATCTCTTCAAAGTTTTCATGCCTTCCCTGGGAGTTGGTTATTCCCCTGAAGGACCTTAAGTGAGAATATTCTATAGTAGATTGTAATTTTTATTTTTTAAAATAAATTCGTTATTTATTTATAACATTCATTTTTTTAAAAAAAAAACAAACTTTTTGTTTTATTTATTTTTAAGGAACAGAGAACATCTTGAGAAATTTAGGAACAGATCTCAGTGTATTTTGATATGGCTAATCTATTGTCAGAATTCAACCTTCATCACTTTCATAGAGGTGGACAAAGAGAATGAAATGCTCCATAAGTAAGCTTTTTTTTTGCAGATAAATAAGGCATTGAAAGTTACTGATGATTTGGGGACAAGAACACATAAGAAAATGTATCTTCCCAAAGAAAATTTTCCCATTTGCATTTTTGTCTTCAATTACTGGCTACCATACAGTCCATCCAACAGGAAAAATGTCAATGTGTTCCTGTAAAGCCTGTGTGCTGCTGGCAGGGCAAGAAGAAAGTTTAACCATGTAGTAAAAATAGAGTAACATTTTTTTCATATGTTTTTTTTTAAATTGGTTTTACTTATAAACAATATTTTGTTGTTATGTCATTTTTCTGTGCTGTCTGACTTTCTGTGACTCCATTTGGGATTTTGTTGGTAGGGTTACTGTATTGGTTTGCCATTTCCTTGTCTAGCTCATTTTACAGATGAGAAAACTGAGGAAAATAGGGTTAAATAACTGGCCCAGGGTCACACATCTGGTAAGTGTCTGGAGTCAGATTTGAACTCAGAAAGTTGAACCTTCCTGAATTGAGGCTTGGTGCCTGTGCCTGTGCCACCTAATTGCCATAGTTGAAAGAATTTAATGAAAAGAACTTGGAATTAAATTGCAGGTCTCTTTTGACTACCTGTAGTGAAAATTTCAAAAAATTAAGAAGCCTTTATTAAGTACTTACTATATACCAAGCATGTATTGAAACAGCAGTCCTCTTGTTATTATCTGTATGACTTTAGTCAAGTCGAGCAAGTCTACCTTCATTTGAAATATCTATTTTGTGTCAAGCACAGTGCTAAATATAGGGTATATAAAGAAAAGCAAAATTAGTTCCTGACCTAAAAGAAGTTAGTCTCTAATGGAAAGTCCCTTAACTTCTTTGGACCCCAGTGTCTTTATCTGTTAAATAAGAGGATTGAACATAGTGATCTATCAGGTAACTTCCAAGTGTAAATTCTATGATGGTATAATTTTTTTAAAAAAGGGTTGATTACTATATAAGAAAATATAACTTATTTACTTAATTATTATATAACAGAATCAAAATTTTTGAGCTGAAAGAGATATTAGTGATTAGCTAGTCTAGTCTTTTCCACTCTTATGTGTCCTTTTCACTGAACTCATACTTTTACTACCCTAGTTCACATCCTCCTCACTCTATCCTGGTCTATTATAATAGCCTCTTCATTGGTCTCTTCTGACTGAAATCTCTTCCTACTCCAATCCATCCTTCATACAATCACTGATGGGATTCTCCTTAAGCAAAGGTTTGACTAAATCCACAAACTCCAGTGGTCCCTTATAACTTCTGGGATCAAATATAAATTCCTCTGTTCCAGTGATTCCCAAAGTGGGTGTCACCACCCCCTGGTGGGTGCTGCAGCGATCCAGGGAGGCGGTGATGGCCACAGGTGCATTTATCTTTCCTATTAATTGCTATTAAAATTAAAAAATAATAATTTCCAGGGGGCTTAGTAATATTTTTTCTGGAAAGGGGGCGGTAGGCCAAAAAAGTTTGGGAACCACTGGTTTAGACATATCACAACCTATTCTCTTTCTGCCATTCCAAACCTCTTCTACATTCCTTTCTTCCAAGAACTTTGTGGAGCAGTCATATGAGCCATCTTGTTCTTCATGATTCTCTTTCTAGACTCTAAGACTTCATACTGGCTGGCCCCTATCCTAGAATATTCTCCAGCTCAATTCCACAAACTCTGGTTTCCCTTACAATTCAACTCAAATGCCAACTTCTACTGAGGTCTGTCCTGGTCCCCTGAACTGATAGTATATTCCCCTCTGAGGAGTGCTTTGTATCTACTTTGTGGATACCTATTTATGACTGTCTATTTATGAAAATATTGTCTACCTATTAAGTTGAAGTTACTTGAGAATAGAGATTGTTTTAATTTTGTCTTTGTATCCCTAACATTCATTATATAGTAGGAATTTAATAAATTGATTTTAATAAATTGATTCTAAACATGAATCATGGAACCATGGAAAATTTTTCTTAATCAATAAAAAAATTTCAAAATTAAAAAAATAAATTGATTCTTACAGATGAAGAAATTAAAATCCAGATTGATGAAATGATGAGAGATATCATGGAACAATGAAAAGAATACTGACTTTGGATTAAGAAAAAGTTGATCCATATTCAGTCTTTGTCATCTGTATGACCTTGTCAGAAATGTCACTTAAAGTTCTCTGGTCCTTGGTTTTATTATCTGTATTTTGAGGAGGCTGAAGAAGATGACTTTGAAGCTCCATTTCAGCTTTAAATCTATTATTCTATGACATAGCTAACAAATTTCATTGATACCAGAACTGGGACCCAGATTTCCTAATTCGAATTCCAGTTATGTATAGGCCACAATTCCAAAATTTCCTTTTTTAATAGGAAAGTTTATTTTTAATGACTTTTAATGGGTCAAAGATATATTAAATCCTTTGGAATTCTCAGTAAATTTGTCTTTATACCCTTTCTCCCATCACACTTTGTCCTTGCTCTCCATGAGAAGAGTAAAAGCCATTTTATTTAAGGAGTTTCTATAACAGCCTGGTAAATAGGACTATACTCGGAATGTTGGCCTATTTCACCTAAGCCCCATTTTGAACAAGGTTCTGGCTGAGTTTTTGCTCTTTTTCTTTAGATCAATAAGTTCAGAAACACATTTCAACTTCCAGAAGCTGAAGAAACTCAAGAGACATTATGAGACATTTTGAGCATATGAGCATTTTCAGAGAATGATTGATTAAAGGGATATAGCAGTGGTTCCCAAACTTTTTTGGCCTACCACCCCCTTTCTAGAAAAAATATTACTTAGCCCCCTAGAAATTATTTTTTTTAATTTTAATAGCAATTGATAGGAAAGATAAATGCACCTGTGGCCATCACCACTTCCTGGATCCCTGTAGCACCCACCAGGGGGTGGCGGCGCCCACTTTGGGAATCACTGGGATAGAGGGTCTTTTATTTGGGGAGAGACTAGAAAAGGAGGTGAGGGAGATGATCCTAAAATTGTGCAGGGAATGAACAAGGAAAGCAAAGACTTATTTAAGAGAGCTTAGAAACACTAGATGTGAGAGAGAAAGTGTTCATATTTTGCTAGCCCCCAAGAAGGAGCAGAGATATTAGAATGGCTTACCATTTCCTTCTGCAGCTCATTTTATTGTTGAGGAAACTGAGACAAACCAGAGCTTAGTGATTTGCTCAGGGTCACACAGTTAGAAATTGTCTGAGGCTGAATTTGAACTCAGGAACTCTTGATTCCAAGGCCAGTGCTCTATCCACTGTACCACCTAGCTGCCCAACATATTAGATAGTGGGTGGTAAATGGGAAACTTTTTTTTTACAGGAAGTGGTAAAAGCTACCTATAAGTGGGCTTCAGAAAGATTTAGATAAATTTATGGATAGTCAGTTTGTAACTGAGTCTTAAGAGAATGTTGAGATATTAGGGAATGTTTTTTGAGATACTGTCATGGCTCACACTGGTCCATAAAATGTTGCTTGCTCTTTTTCTGAGGCAGAATGAATGGATTAAATGGATCACTTCGGTAGTTCCTAACTTCAATATTACAAATTGATCTGTGATAAAAATCTATGTGGGTAAACCCTCCAGTGATGTAGATCATCAATTCTCTATGCCTGCCCAGCCTGTGTGACTTTGGGAACTCAACCTATGTTACCTGTCAAGTTTCCTGCTGGATCACTCAACTAATAAGTGTAAAGGATTTGAACTCACTCAGGTCCAATGCTCTATTCATTGCATCAGAAGAATATAATAATTAACTCATATAGTAGATGGTAGTGTCCTTCCTTATGTTCCTGTGACACATTGGACCAATGTATTCCCCATCCTATATCCATTGGGAACAATTGATATGTTGATACCTACAAGGGAAGTTTCACAGAGTTTTCTGACTCAAGAAATTGGTCTCTAAGAAGAGCCCACAGGCATCATCAGATGGCTTATTGTGAGAGTCTTGTGTTTTTGTTACTCTTTGTTTTCTCTTTTACTCCTTAACTAAAATACACGCACACTCACATTCTCAGAATCTTGGTGTTTACCAACAAGCCCAAATCTCTGTTGCCTCAGGCTGGATCCAAAAGCACCTCTGCCATTAAAACTATCTGGCCCTCTAAAATACATAGGGAACTCTACCATTTCCAAACTAGCATAGATTTATGCTTGTTTTGCATAAATCCCTGCAGGGATTTATGTGGAAGGCAAAGAATTATTCCTCTTCATGTATAGTATGAGTAGTAATGTTAGGATTTCCATGCCAAATATGCATTGACTAGCTGGGACACAGCCTCCAAAATTGGGTTTAATGCCATGGAGCCAGTGGCTCTATGTGGACGCAGTTCTGCCACTCACATGTAACTAGTGCCGAGCTTTCAGAACAGAGGTTCGTTATAATGATTTAAAGGAACATAGAATAGATGATCTCTGTATGTACTCGGGTAAGTTACTGGATGGGGAATGAGAGCACAATGATGGTTTCCATCTCACATCCATGATGGGAGCTAGAGCCAGTGGTCCCAGCAGAACTGAGAATCCGACTCACTTATTTAAATCTCTGTTTCTTTTCTATCCAAAAGAGCTTGTTAACTAGGGCAGGTGATGTTTCCTCTGGGATAACTTCTAGTATCAGACTAACCTCAGAGATGGGAGTTCTTAGTATTCTGTGATCCCTTGATAAAAAGAATTTTATAAATACCAATCATTAATTTTATTAGCATTTTGTGCCCATGATTATACTTTCTCCATAGGAATGAGTAGTGCCACCTATTTCTCTGTGGGACAGATATCTCTTCTCCATAAATGGGACCCTCTGGCTATCTTACTTTGTTAGCTATTTGATGAAAAGATTAAAGGATAAAACCTATCTGGGACCCATTCTTCTTTAGCCTACATATATTTACATAAATTCCTTGAAAAGCAAATAAAAAGAACTATGTGAAGAAAAGTGGCAAAAGACATTTGTAAGCAGAGCAGCTACTTTTTTGAAGGAAAAAAGAAAGAAAGACCATCTGAAGTCCTTATAATTAAACAGAGGACACAGGTTCATTGACTATTTTTGGTGAATTTTAATGGAGTTGTGTCTCCATTTTTATAAATGTTGTCAATCTTCATTTTCTCTATCTCTCACTTCCCAACTAAAACACACGCACGCACACGGACACACACACGGACACACACACACAAATACACACACTCATCCATTCTCAGAGCCTTGCTGCCTCCAGACATGCCCTAACACAGGCTTCTTACCCAGTGACACATATTGCCACGAACACAAAAACATCCAACTTTGAGAGAACACCCCTAAGACTGAAAAATACCCCAAAAGCCCTTCTTTTAACCCATTTATTTTATAGACACAAAAGCTCAGCTAGTAATCAGTTTTGATAACTTTAGCTGTCTGTTTCCCTGATGTAATGACCAGACTGAGGCAATAACAATACTTCATTATGCTATTCAAAGTGTAGAGCCGATTCAGTCAGAGCTCGACTCAAAACCTGGCCCCGCCGCTGAAAACAGAGATGATGCATTAATCCACAGCGACTCTCCCCCACTGTTTCCTCAGCATTCACACACTCATAATGGATATCATTTTTCTTCATAAAACTGGTGGTACTTGAATCAAGCGCATGACAGTCAAGGTTTGTTTAGTCTTTCAAGCAGGTGATTACAGGATTGAACTCCTCAAGTAGTAGCCCGGCGGAATACAAATAGTTAAACGCGCGTTTGAAAGCGGGGCGGGGGTGGCGGGATTGGAGGGAGGGGGGGAGAATTGTCCAGCCCCATCTGTCAAACTGTGTGTATGACATCATCAGATATTCTGCACTTGTTTGCAACTATTCAGGCCAACCCTCCCTGCAGTCTATGCTTTGTGTTCCAGTTCCCTTTACAGGGCCATCGGGCTGGAAAATTACCACATGCTGTCACAGTTAGCTCAGCCAGGTCTTGTTATCATTGTTTCCAAGGAATCCATTCATTCCGTTATTTTACATATTGGGCAGACGTCCTTCCACTGAGGCTTGGGCTGCACTAACTTGAAGGGCCAAACGTTAATGGGCCTCTATTGTTGGCAGAATAGCAATGCAATACGTGGGAAAAAATACCCAGACAGCTCCCTGACACTGGTTTAGGACCTCTAGACTTAGGGGGTAGCCTGTGAAGATCTTTTATGTAAACAAGCCTTCAATAAACAATGAATATCTCCTGTGTCAATAATCATAACCCATCAATAAAAAATATATATAAGTACATAAATCTTCAATTAGAGAGAAGCCCCAGTGTACTAGGGATGCCAGGGCTTTTCTGGAAAATATTCTATACAATGGGACCAAGTCTCCTTCTGAACTCTGCTAATTTATGGGGGGGATATTGTTGAGGCTCTGGATGGAAGAAGGCTATTTGATTTGGGGTTCTCATTGCAGGAGATAATACAGTGTATAAGTTTCCTGTCTCCCCTTCTGTCACTAGCTTGAAATAAAGACGAGGACCTGGGTGACACATTATGTCTTTACCATGTTGGCAATTTAGAGAAAGTTAATGAAATCATTAGAAAGCCGACTTGAGATTTTAAAACTAAGAAAATGCTTCTATTTTCAGTAATTGATAAAAAAATATAATGGAGAGATCTATGGGAAGGATTTAGAGGATGTAGGGATATGATATGCACTCTTAAGTGATGGCAACAAAATAAAATGTCAATAAAACCTTAAAGAAAGAAAAAAAAGATCTCTGAGGTAGGAGTTAGGAAAACTTGGTTTCTCAAAAAAAAAATCAAAATACTGTGAAAAAAAATCTTTATTAAAATGACCAGCAAAACCAGGAAAGTCTCTTTTCTTCAATGTCATCTACTAAGAAGGCTAATAGAGAGGGGGTAATTTGGTTTTCACTCTTTTGTCTTCTTCCTTTTTTGGGGGGGGGAGTGCAGAATCAAAGTGCTTAATTCTTTGTTTCCATGTGGTTCTGTACTCTGGCATACTGTACCCTTAGGGCCCTTCCCTAAGGCACCCTTCTCTTTCAGGAGCAGATTGGGAATGGGTCATAAAGAGGCCTGAATGTTCCAAGTCTTCATTATTGGCCCTGGAAACTTTCTCCACCTTATTTTCATTGCCTTTGGACAACAAAAGTCTCAATCACAAGACCCTGGCTGCTCTGACTGTGACAGCATGTGGTAATTAGTTGAGTCTATTGGCATTTGGAAAAACCTTAATTCAAGTCTTATCATTTTAAACTTGTTCATGATTAGCCCAGCTGTTATTTCAGCTAATTTGTTTTATTGATTCTGCACAGTGTGCCAAAGGGCTCCATGAAAGTTTACATTAGAACAGTTGTATTCTCCAAAAAGGTTTTCCAAGTATTGCAAGAAATTGTCCGGCCCCTGAGGTTGCTGGAGTTCTGTGAAAGAAAAGAGGATTCCAGTTTCCAGAAACCAAATTTGCAATATATTTGTGGCAGTGATGTTCTACATTACAAGGCATGTTGTACTACCAAAAGTCAGTTTCATCAGTTCATCCTTTTATGAAATATATTCTAATTTCAACCAAGATCATTTCTGTGTCTGGCAGCTAATTTTAAATAGTTCCCTTCTTCAGCTGACATTAAGAGCCAATTGAGATAAATTTATTTTTCCATAAAAGTAATGTATGTCAGGGCTAGATTTCCCAAGCCAAGCCCTTCAAGCAATCACAATCATTTTGTAAGCCACTGATAATGTCATCTTTGAGGGAAAAAAAGGTTTCTTCAGTGTATAAAATGTTACATTAAGTTAAATATTAGAATGTGGCAGTCTTCATTCAAATATAATTTTAAAGGGACCTTTCAGTATTTTTAAAATCAGTATTTTTTAACAAGACCAAATGAATTGCTTATAATAAAATATTTTGTGTATTTCAAGATTCCTTCTCATTTCTTTCAACTCCAAAGTGAGTCTTTGTGGCAGGTTTCTAGAAAACTGGAACATAGGAGATGGGCAAAGGGGTCCATATATACTTTTCACTAAAAAGTAGTAGGATTCAGCATGGTCTAATGCAATTATATATATACATATATATGTAACATACATATATATGTATGATGGAGGACTTCAGTTCAAATCTCAGCCATGCCAATATTACCTGTGTCACTAAGGACAAATCACCTAACCTCACTTTCCTCATCTATAAAATAAAGGAACTATATACTAGATAATCTCAGAAGTTCCCTCTAGCTTTCAATCTTTGGTCCAAAGCCAGTGATTCCATTTTAAAAATTGATTTAAGTCCCATATTATGGGAGGTACTAGAATCAATAGCTATAGAGTTATCAAGAATAACTATCACCATGTTGACAAAAGTTATACCTTTTAATCCAATGCTTTTCAAGGCAACTGACAAATTATTATAATTTATACAGTTTTATTAAAAAAATAAACAAATGTTAACTTAATGAATATTAAAGAAGTGCTCTAGGTTTGAGCAATGCCCTCTGATTATTATTACCCTATATGTTAAACCATATTGTTTGGTTATAAGTTCAAGATAAAACTAAGTTAAGTTTTACTTTCAAGTTTTAGAAAGCCCAGATGGAGTAACTTTCACATGCAAACCATTTCTTAGGGGAAAATATTATTAGTAGTTAATTTTTCCTTGTTAAAAAATGAACAGATAATGGAGATTAACATTTGCTTCAATTATCTATCCTATAGCTCTTACTGCTTCTGTCTGCAATTAATACATACATAAAAATATTCTCTACCTGAGAGAAATATATAGGTATTGATGGTCTCGAACCATGTAATCCCTATAAACCATATCTCGTATTACTGAATGTCTATAGAAAGGTCCCCTTAAACTTCTTCCAGATGGACCTTCAGTTCCTATTAGAAACTTTTTATAATATTAGCAATTTTCCTTCACCTCCTATTAGTATCATATAATTTTAGCATTTGAATCCCCTAACAAGATATGACCATGCAATCATCTCAGCAATTTTCATATCATATTAGTGAAAACAAATACTAATACAAGAGGATGCTAACATGCAAAACCCTAATAGAACATGACAAAACTTTTCATATTTTATTTGTGCATTATGGTCCTTCTTTCTTGTTTCAACATTTTTCACTTCAGTGTATGTGAAAGTAGCATGGGCTTGCATGTTTTTGAATATCAATTAAACAGGACAATATAGTAGCAGGGCAATTAGCAGCTCTCACTTTCCTTAGGGCACTAAGATACCATTCTGAGTCAACATAGTACCTGACACATAGTAGGTGCTTAATTAATCTTTAGTGATTGATCATGGTGCTTTTGAAAAATCACCTTTTGTCATTTATTCACTCTAGTTGTCTTTAGAAGTGGGATTATTTGTGAAAAGGTGATAAATAACTCTTTAAAGAAATTTGTGCTCTGGCTCCTAGAGTTAAGAGAATTGAGGCAATTATCTATCATTCAGCTCTTCTCTTTCCTTTCCTCTCCCCATCTTCCCCACCCCTTTTGCCTCACATACTTTAATTTGATATAGCTCCAGATAAGAGGGGAAGGGTTTTTGCCTTGAATTATCCAGGCAATTGGCCTCAATTTTTCCACTTCACTTTTACTCTCCTTCCTCACAGCACTTTTGCACAAAGACTTTTGCAAGCCAGTAAATCTGAGCCGTGGGGTTGAGAGATGCCACTGAGGAAATAAAGAGATGGGCTCATCTATAGGCTTTTACCAGTGGTAATGAAGAGTAAAGAGAAGGATACAGCATAACTTTTGGTTGCCACTTATTTCTAGTCATAGGAATTATGCTGGGATTAAATACAACTTCCCTTATGGCAAAAAGAGATCATATGCTGATTATAAAGTGCTTTGATCTTCACAGAATTACAGCACCCACTCCAGATATCATTGCTACTCAAAGGGCATATCAAAAGGAAGCAAAGATTTTTGACTCTGAAGTATTGTTTGCCCTAAATTTTCCCCCCTCTCATCCCATTTCACGTCTGCATGACATGCCCAGGAAATAGACCACGAAGTGTTGTTCCTCCTCACCAACAAAACAAAACAATTCAACATCGAATATGAGACATTCAATAAAAAAGAGCAGAAGCTAAGGATGCTACTGTTGTTGGAAGATTGGGACCATCAGTGGAAGCCCTCATAAAGGGCACTGTAGATCATGTGGGAGCAGAATTGCTAAATGTGTGGACTGGAGAATTTCACCTCAGTGTCCCTGGGATAAGATTGCTAGGTGTTTGTAAGTCTATGGTCTCTATAAAAATTCCCAGTAAGTTTGATCCCCAGTGGCTATGCCCAACTCTGCCTTAACTCTAATCACTAGCATTCAAACCTACTTCTTTAATAGATATTTGGATATCTGGCTCTCCCAGTCCCATGATGGTCACCCTTCCCAGGGACCATTTCTTCATGACAACAAGGAACTATTTTGTCAACTCAATTTCAGTAGAATAAATCTTTATTTACTGGAAGCAACTAGATAGTATAGTAGATAGAGCTTTGGGTCTGGAATCAAGAAGAACTGAGTTCAAATTTAATCTCAGACACTTACTAGCTGTGTGACCCTGAAAAAGTCACTTAACTTTGTTTGCCTCAGTTTCCTCATTTATAAAATGAGCTAGAGAAGGAAATGACAAACCACTATAGTATCTCTGCTGAGAAAACCCCCAAAGGAATCACACACAGTCAGATAGGACTGAAAGAACTGAACAACAACAAAAACCTTTTTTACTTGCTCATTGTGAGCAAGGTAATGGAGTTAGATAAAAATAAAAAAAACTCTAGTTGGTGTAACAGAATTTACCATAGCAAAATGTAAATATGTAAGTAAAAAACATGATTTGAGGAAGGAGAAAGTACTAAGGGGGTAATAATAATAATAATAATAATAATAATAATAATAATAATATGTAACATTTATAGAAATGCTTTAAGGCTTGAAAAGTCCTTAGATCTATCATCTTACGTGATTCTTACCACAACTCTGTGAGGTAGGTGCTACTATAGTAATCTTCATTTTATAGATAAAGAGACTAAGGCTGAGAGAGTTTAAGTGGCTTGCCCAATCTCACAAGCTGAAAAAGTGATTCTGAGGCAGGATTTGAATTTAGACGTTCCTGACTTCAAGTCTAGCATCCTCTCTACTGTGCCACTCTATTTGATTCCATAAAAAAGTAAAAGAGGAGGTGGCACCTGAGTTGAGCCTTGGAGGGTGGTAAAAAATTTAACTAAAGCTAGAAATTTCTCTTCAAACACAATTTCAAAAGGAATATTTGAGTAAAATGCTCCATAGGATTGATATCCTTAGGGAATATCTAATTTTCTTCTAAAATATGTGTTTTTGTCATGTAGACATAGCTGTTAAAAAGAAAAGGATTTAAAGTTTTTTATGTTGTGGTTAAGGTCTCCCAAAAGAGGGATTTTCTATGGTGACCAGCAAAGAGATGTGAATTTTAGGCTCATTAACATGAAAATAGTTTAATGCTGCATGTAATTTAGTCAGGTTCCCTAGGTAGACAAATAGTAATTTCCTTTTCCAAAGGGGATGGTAATGCCTCTTATAGAATATATACTCTTGAGGAGTGGTGTTTGAGATAATCATTTCATTTATGGAGGATAACTTCTATCATCAATGCAGTTATTCTGAAATTTATTGTCTTCATCTTACAGATATTGAATCATTAAATGACTTACAGATATTGAATCATTAAATGACAAAAAACACTGTCAGAACATGTTGGAAGTAAGACTTGAGTCAATGTCTTCTTGACATGGAGGAAGCTCTTTCTACACTACTAGAGCATGCTGTTTCACCATCACTGTATTGTGTTTCATATAGCCTTCTCTTCACAATTTAGTAGGACCCTAACGGCATGCCCTCTTATGGGACTTAGAACCATTTTTATTCCTGCCTCCTGGCTTCATAGCAGCTCTAAAAAGCAGAAACAAAACAAAACTAAACTAGACCATTATGTATAAGTGTTCCATATGTAGCAAGAAAGCTGAGGTGTGGGGGAATGGAATACCAGCAGCCAGGGAAAATTGCTCTATTCAAACTCTCTGCCTTTTCATATACACTTTTGCCTTTAACTGTGGGTATTCTTCTGAGTTCTGTACTGGACTCTCTTCTTCCTCTCAACTAGGAAACTTCATCAACCATCATGAGTGGGTATTCCTCTGAGTCCTGTATTGGACTCTCTTCTCTTCTTCCTCTCAACTAGGAAACTTCATTAACCATCATGCGTTTGACTGTCGTATCATGATGTGACTACTCTATTCAATCAGTCAATAAACATTTATTAAGTATCTTCTTTCTATGTGCCAGGAACTGGGCTAAGCTCTGGGGATACAATTATGAAGATGATGACCAGATCTTGCTATCTATATCTCAATCTATCACAGAACCCCTTCCCATACCACCAACTACCTACTCAACATTTTAAATTGGATGCCCCAGGGACATCTTAAGCCCAACATGTCCAAAACTGAATTCTATCTTTTCTCCTCAATGTTCTCCTCTTCCAAACTTTCTTATTTCTATAGGAAATGACATCATATTTCACTCACCTCATATTTCACTCAGTTGCCAAATTCTGATGTTTCTATTTCCCAACATCTCTCAGAGGATCCCTTTCTTCCCATTCATATACCACCATAGTTAAGATCCTCATTACCATTCACCTAGATTATTCTAATGACCTCCTAATTAGTATCCCTGTCTCTATCTCTCCCCACTAAAATCCATTCTACACATTTTGCTTAAATGATCTGACTATGTGACTCTATTATTCCATTGATCGATAAAGATTTATTAAAAACCTACTGTAAGATTAAAATTAATATGTAACCCTTCAAGTATTATATTTAATAAGATTTATTAATAATAACTTGGAGTAAAAGACCAAAGTAAAAAGCCTGAGTAAAACCAGGCTACCAAGCTGTGCCTGTAGGGGGGAAAAAAGAGAGTGGATGGTCTTACCTACAACTATGTATAAACAAAGTAAGCTCGCAACTTGGGGACAAAAGGAAAGGGATGCTGGGAGATGTAATCCAAGGGTTCAAGATTTCCAATTATACATTACAACGTGTCAGGAACTGTGCTAAGTTCTGAAGATATGAAGAAAGGTACAAGAGAGTCCTTCTTCTCAAAGAGTTCACAGCTTAATGAGGGAGATACCATGTAATACCAGCTCTGTACAAACTAAAGATAACAATGGGAAGGCACTGGAATTAAGGGGAATCAGTGATTATTTTTGTAGACTCTGGATTCTTAACTGGTGCTTGAATGAAATCAGAAAAGCTGGGAAGAGGAGATAAGTCAGATGAGTATTACAGATATGGAGAACAACCAGTGGAAATGCCTAGAATTGGGATATAGAGTTTCTTATTCAAAGAACATCAAGAAGGTCAATGTCACTGAATTGTAGGTTAGATGGCGGGTTGTAAGGTGTAACAAGCCTGGGATAGTGGGGGAGGAGGGAAGGCTATGAAAGACTTTGAACTCTAAAAGAAAGACTTTACCTTTGAGGGAGATAATAGGGAATGACTGGCTTTTGCTGAGTGGGGTGGGTGGAGAAGAGTGTGGCATAGTCAGATTTGGGGTTTAGAAAATCATTTTTACCATTGAGTTAAAGGTGGCCTGGAGGGGAAACAAGTTTTATCAGGCATATCTCTCAGGTGGCTATTATACAAATCCAGATGTGAGTTGATGAAGGTCTTCACCAGAGAGGTAGCAGTAACAGAAGAGAGAAGGGAGGATATGGGAAAGATATTACAAAAGATAAAACTGGCAGGTCTTTGCAAATGAGAAAGATTGAGGTTGTGAGTCTGCATGACTGCAAGGATGATAGTGCCCTCAACCTACTACAGCAGATTTCCTATTACCTCTCCACTAAAATGCAAACATATCCTTTTAGTTTTTAAAGACCTATATATCCTGGATCCAAATTACTTTTTCAGCTCTATTGGACCTTACTTCTTCTTTCTTCTGAGATCTAACAAATCTGGTCTTCTCTCTGTTTCTCACGGACAGTCCTTTATGCTATTGTGTGCCACCCCCATTCTGTGAAGACTTTCTCTTTGCCTCTACCCCAAAATATCCCTCTCTTCCTTTAAGATGAAACATCATTTCCTCTCTTCCTTGCTCTCCCAAACTAACTTGTATTCAGCCACTTTATTTATTTAAATATTTATATTCAGGCAGTATGCTTTTTTTTTAAACCCTTAACTTCGGTGTATTGGCTCCAAGGCAGAAGATTGGTAAGGGTGGGCAATGGGGGTCAAGTGACTTGCCCAGGGTCACACAGCTGGGAAGTGGCTGAGGCCGGGTTTGAACCTAGGACCTCCTGTCTCTAGGCCTGACTCTCACTCCACTGAGCTACCCAGCTGCCCCAGTATGCTTTTTTATATGTACTTATTATCTACCCCATTAGACTCTAAGCTCCATTCTAGATAGATTTATTTTATTCTTTATATTTATATCCCCAGTTCACAACACAGTGTGTGGTGCATAGTAGGTGCTTATTAAATAATTACTGATTTAGTCAGTATGCATACTCCTTAATTTTGGGGAATCTTACAGAATAAATGGTCCTATGGATGGGTAAAGGGTATTTGAATTCTGGCAAGACTCCAAGTTTAGGAGTTACTTATTGTTGCTCTTCAGCCATTTTTTTTTTGCTTCTGACTCTCTGTGACCCCATTGGGGGTTTTCTTGTGACGATATTAGAGTGGTTTGCCATTTCCTTCTCTGGCTCATTTTGCATGTTAGAAAACTGAGGCAAATGAGATTAAGTGGCTTGCTTAGGGTACCAGACTTCAGGCTGGGAAATCTACCCACTGCATCACCTAGTTGCCCTTATCAAGGAACCTGTGGAGATTTCTCTATATTTTCTTTTAACTACACAGTGGCATTTATTGTTCCAGCCTAGAAAACACTCCTTTTTAAATTTACATTTAAATTAAACACAACAAAACAAGTTCAAAAACTTCTCTCATCAAATAAATGATAATTTTAAAAAGACCTTACAAAAGAAACCTTGTCACAACTTTATTAAGGCCTGATCACTTTAAGTCCATGGAGCCTTTAAGAAATATCAACCAAGAGGCAAGTAAGTGACTCAGTGGCTAGAAAGCAAGGCCTAGACTAGTCAGGATGACCTGGGCTCAAATCTGGCCTTAGATAATTTCTGCCTTGTATGATCCTGAGCAAGTCATTTAACCCCAATTGCCTAGCTCTTATTGCTCTTCTGCCTTGGAACTGATACTTAATATTGACTTTAAGATAGGAGGTAAGAGTTTAAAAAAAAAAGAAATATCAACCAAAAGTCTTTTATAATCTCCAAACCATTTTCCTACAAAAAAAAATCACACATTTTCTTAGGTGATATATTTAGAAAAGAAATCATGTTTTTTTTTTCCACTTTGAAAATTGAAGTTAGTGACTCCTCCAAAATACCTAAACCTATTAAATAATCCTCAAATGCTTCCATTTCCTAGAATTCCTAGGTTTGAAGTCAAGGGATCTGGGTGCACATTCTTACTCTAATACTTTTATCTTAGTGATATTATATAAATTGTTTGATCTTTCTTTTTTAAATTTCATTTATTTAATTAATTAATTTAGAACATTTTCCCATGGTTACATGATTCATGTTCTTCTCTCCCCTTTTCTTCCCCCCCACAGCCAATGAGCAATTCTATCAGGTTTTACATGTATTATTGTTCAAAACCCACTTCCATATTATTACTATTTGCAATAGAGTGATCAATTAAAGTCAACATCTCCAATCATATCCCTATCAAACCAATGTGATCAATCAATCATATGTTTTTCATCTGCGTTTCTACTCTCACAGCTCTTTCTCTGGATGTGGATAATGTTCTTTCTCTTAAGTTGGATCTTTCTTAACCTCAATTTCCTTATAAATAAAATGATGAGGTTGGTCAGCTATTTTCCATCTTGAAATCTTTTAATCCTATGATTCTATCAAATTTTCTGCATAGAACAGTGATCTGGGGCTTGGGAATATACTTGCCTACTATAGGCAGACCTATAGTCTAGGTTACATCCTCTACACTGGGGACAAAAATTAGATAAAATTAGATGGTACTCAAGAAGATAGGAGAATTGACCAGGTGAATTTGTCACTGTCACCCTCCAATTGAAAAATATTGATAATTGCTGTTTTACAAAGATTCTTGGAGTCTTTTCAAAAGTCTCTTTGAAAAAAAACCAACTTCTAAAGTTTTTATGTCTCTTTTCTACTTTGGAGATGTGCTATTCCTCTTTCTTATTTTACCTAGCAAGGGTGGCAAATAACCCTGTAACAAATCTTATAAACCTCTATAATTAAATTAGAAACCTCATTTGGAATGAGAGTTTGCTTTGGATATTCTAGACTTAGGCATACCTCACCGGCAAAAAAAGGAATGTTGCAGATATACCTAAGGGCACAGTATGGGGTGACTGACCTTCCCAAATCCTAACCCCCAAATTCTTTATCTTAGGATGATGCCTATTTGGGATGTACTGTTTTTACATGTATGAGCAGCATTTTCTGCCATCATTTCACACAGTATCTGGCTTTTCTTCCCTTTGTAATAACATGTTGTTTCTGCCAGAAAATGTCAACAGCTCTGACTTTTTTTGTAAGGAAGATTGAGAACATTATAGTTTAGGTATCTCCTACTATCAACTGTGTTCTCTCCTATCCTGTCTCAGCAGCATCTATTGATTGAAGAAAACATATTTCAGTGCAGTCTTCATACTTGAAACTTGTTGAAATATAATACAGGATTTCTTCTTTTATAGATAGGCTATTGCACTATTAACTACCATCAAGCATTGACCTGTTAAAGGGGCATATTCTGGGAAAACTTGTGCAGATTTCAAGAGATATAAACTACCATAGGAATTGATCAGCCTTTCTCTCCCCCATTGCACACCCTTATTTTGTTTTTTGGAATATGGCTTAGAACTTCATATGTTACCCTCCTCCCCTGTTCAACCAAAGTTTTCTTTATCTCTCTTTGGGTCTGCAGAAGCAAAGTAATACATATCCCAGCCACTCTTCTCACATTAGATTGTAAAGCTCCATGAGAGTAAGGTGTGTATGCTAAATAAATGTTGGTTGAATGAATGGAACCAGGTAATTTAGCCCCAAACATCAAAAACATAGACCTCTTTTCATTGCAACCTGAATTATCATTCCGTTCTTCATTTCAAATGGTCATCTAAAGTTATTCTTAGTTCATGTCTACATGCCATGAATGTACTTCTATATAGCAGCCATGGTCAAAAGAGACAGCCAAGGATTGTTCTAATGACTTATAGGGGACACTGGCTAGTTGCTTTGGCATGTCCAAATGGTATGACTCCAAAAAATTCGATCTGCAATAAAGACAAACAGAGGCAGAGCTTTGAACGTGTAGATAATTTATTAGGGAGACTAGCGGTCCCTAAGCAATTGGATTCAAGATTCTCTACAGAAGCCAAGGATTCCTCTGCTTAAGGTCTGTAAGCTTTTAGAGGGAAGAAGTCACTAAAAATAGAATGAGGTGGGACAATTAATGATTGGTCAATTCCAGATGTAGGGGAAACCCTATAATTTGTTAAGGGACAGCCTAGTCAACCACTAGTATTTAGCCAGTGGTTAGTCACCAGGGTTCTGGGACTTTCAACAAGCAGTAATGAATATTATGCTTGAAAGAACATAGAAAGTAAGGAAACTTTGTATTTTTGGAACACAATTCTCATAGTCCATTCAGATGGGATTAACACAAATTAATACAGGCTAATTTTCATCCTGGAACAGATAGATGGTGCAGAGGATGGAGTGCTGGAGTCTGTAACTCTGGGCAAGTCACTTAACCCCATTTGCCTCAGTTTCCTCCCATGTAAAATGACCCAGAGAAGGAAATGGCAAACCTCTTCAGGATATTTGCCAAGAAAACCCTAATCACAAAGAGTTGGACATGACTAAAACAAATAAACAACCACCACCATCACAACAAAATTTTCATATAAATCCCAATAAATAAAATATAATCAGCATAATTATCAATACATAATGGATTGATTAATTTAAACCTACATAACTCTTATTCTAACAGTGTTAATTAAATCTATTCCACTTGTCCAATTTATATAATCACTGAAACCTATGACTCACAATGAATTGAATAAATATTGATTAAATTGGGTGGGGGTATCAAAATGATCTTTGCAGTTGATTTGCAGTTAATCAGATGAACTTACCACCAGGAATTGAGTTTATTCACTTTGCTCCTGTGTTGTCTGTTTCAGAAGTAATTACATTCGGTTTCACAAGCATTAAGTCAAGCAGTCAGAAAATAAACTTTTTAAAGTACTTACTATGTGCCAGACATTGTTTTAAATTCTGGAGATACAAAGAAAGTCCCTGCTTTCAAGGAATTCCCAATCTAATGGGGGTCACATGCAAACAACTATGAACAAATAAGCTATATGCAGAATAAATTGAGGATAATCAACAGAGGGAATGTATAAGAGATAAGGAAAGAAAGTATTCTAGGGCTGGAAACAGCCAGTGAAAATGTTCATAGTGGGTATATGCATTGCATTGTGTGAGGAACATCAAGGAAGCCAGTGTTCCTGGATGGAAGAGTACTTTGGTCCGCTGAGTGCAGGATGGTGGGGAGGGGTTCTTTTTCAGAATTGTAAAAAGATTTGAATGCTGGAAGGGACATCTTATAGAGGACTTTTTGACTTTTTTTCATGTCTCTGGATAGCTTGGACCCCAGTAAGTACTTGATAATACCAATAACAGCAACAATAATAACTAGCATTTATATGGTATATTAAGACTTGCAAAATGCTTTACAATTTTCTCATTTGATCCTCACAACAATTCTGGGAAGCAAGTACTATAATTATCTCCATTTTACAGATTAGGAAACTGAGGTAAGCAGCAATTAAATGACTTGCCCAGGGACATATAGCTAATACATGACTGAGGGTGGATTTGAACTTGGGTCTTCCCTACTGTAGATTTCTATCCACTTTGGACTCTAGGTGCTAGCCACATATAAATACTTGTTGATTAGCAATCAATTTCTTGGTGCTGGGGATATAAAGATATAATGAAAATTAGCCCTTGCCATCAGAAAATACATTTTCTTTTCTTTTTTTAAATTGTTTTTATTACCATTTATTTATACATAGATAAAACATAATATAACATAACAAAAATAGAATATATGATTTGTTATAAATATGTAACACATTATAATAAATACACTTATCCTTAAGAAGCAAATTCTCATATTAGCTATGTCCAAAAATCTATGTCTCATTCATTTTTCCCCCTACCTCCCATCCCTCTCCACTTTTCTAAGAAGGCAGGTAAATATGATATAGATTATACATATATTATCCTATAATCCATATTTCCCTGTTTGTCATGTTGTGAAACAAGATACATATTGCTTACACTAGAGAAAAATTCATGGAGTAAATAAAGAATGGTATGTTCCAATATGCATTTAGACCTTGTATGTTCCTTGTGTGGTGGTGGATTTTTTTGTCATGAGTTTCTTGGAGTTGTCCTGGATCCTTGTCTTGTTGATAATAGTTAAGCCATTCATAGTTGATAATATGGTTGTTACTATGTACAAAAGTTGTTGTGTACAGTGTCCTCCTGGTTCTGTTTACTTCACTTTGCACACTACCTATAGACCTTTTCAGGTTTTTCTTATGATTATTGTTTGTTATTTCTTATAGCACAATAGTATTTCATTACAAACACATACCATGACTTGTTCAGCCATTCTCCAATTAATGGACATTCCTTTGGTTTCCAGTTCTTTGCCACCAAAAAGAGAGCTGCTATAAATATTTTAGAACATATTTCTTTCCCTTTTTCCTTGATCACCTTAGGAAATAAACCTAAAGTAGTATTATTGGGTCAAAAGTTATGGTCAGTTTTTATAACTCTTTGAGTGTAATTCTAGATTGCTTTACAAAATAATTGGATCAGTTCACAGTTCTACCAACAATGTATTAGTTTTCCTATTTTTTCCATATTTCCTCTAACATTTGTCATTTTGCTCCTTTATTATTTTATCCAAACTGATAGGTATGAGATGATAGCTCAGAGTTGTTTTGATTACATTTCTCTAATCAATGATGATTTGGAACAATTTTTCATATAATTATATACAGCTTTGATTTCTTCATAAAACTGTCTTTCATGTATTGTGACCATTCATCAGTTGGGGAATGGATCATATTCTTATTCTATAATAAACTGTAGAACTATAGAGGCAGGACTGAATTACTTGTAGGGAGAATAGGCGACTGCAGACATGGGGTAATTTCAGGAATGTTAGGAAGATGACCCTTCATTTTTTATGTCCATCCCCTATGCCTGAAACTTCAACTTGTCTACTCTGGCTGTTGACCTCCATGGCTTCCTTTAAGTCACAGGTAAAATTTCATCTTCTACAGGAAGCATTCTCTAACCTCTCAGTTCTAGTGCTTTCTCTTTTTTAATATTTTCCTATTTATCTTGCATATATCTTGCTTTGTATATTTGTTTGCATGTTGTCTACCCTATTAGATTGTAAACTCTATGAGGGCAAAGACTGGCCCCCTTTTTTTTATCCCCACTTCTTAGCACAATGTCTGGCACATAACAAGTGCTTAATAATTGTTATTAATAACAATGGCATTCAGATGCTAAAATATTGATTAATTGATTCTTCTTTTCTATTTGGCCTCAAGGGATTCTTATTGGTTTCATTCCTTTAGTTTAAGGTTTTAATCTTTGTGCAAATGACAATATTGAGAGAAGCAGATCGAGGGATTCAGGTGTTGGATTTTGCTCTTATTGGGGTGGAACAAACATTTTATATTTGATAGTAAGGGTGATTTGCAATGTTCTTTCTCTTGTAAAGTCTGGAGTCTAGAAAGAAACTACAGGTGGGATGAGCCTGTCTGTAATTAGGGGGAAGTGGTAGGGAAAAGGAAGGGGTAGGGCTGTGTATGATGCAAGAATAGTCAGCGAAAAAAACATTTATTGTTGAATGGGTTAAAATTTGTAACAACTGCTGCACCAGTGAAGAGCCATGGAAACCAAGAAACGGAGTTGATAGGAAAGTAATTGGAAAGCTCAGATTTTTGAGTAGGAAGAGAAATAAATCAGTTTGGAAAGATGATCAGTCCATTCTAAGTACAAACTTGGCTCAACCAAAACTCAAACAAGAGCACTGAGAATTAGACCAAACCACTTAATTGTGGGTAGCAGATGACTTTTAAAAAGTATAGTTAGGGCAGATATGCATCTTGGATGATGCTATAAATTGCAACATTTCAAGCAATGTCAAGCAAAGTAGAAAAGAAAAGATGGGCAAAAGTGTAAGGGAAAAAAATCGCTAAAATTCCAGATTCCAAATATTTTTGAACTAAAAATGAGGAAACACTGCCAAGGGAGAGACAGTTTGAAGGAAACTGAGAGGGAAGGACATTCTTTATCTGTGTAGAGCCAAATTAAGTGGTATTTATTTTGTATAAAGTTAATTTATTTTTCAGGGAAATATGACAGGGAAGTATAATGTAGGAATTTAAAGAGGGCAGTTCCATGGAGCATGAATGCTGACTCTGTGGGGATGAACCTGCTTATTGGTCTATCTCTTCATGCAGTAACTTCTGATTGATCCTCATGTTGTAAAATGAGTGGAAAATCTTTCTCTCTGTCTCTGTCTCTGTCTCTGCCTCTGCCTCTGTCTCCCTCCCTTATCCCATGTATATATACAAACTCCTTTAGGACAGAGATTATTTGATTTTTGTCATTCTATCCTTAATTACTAGCATAATGCTTGGCACCTTATAGGCACTTAAATTATTACAGGAACTGGCTCACTCCCCATGCCCTACTTCATTGCCTAGCAAATAGTAAATTCATAATCAATATTTGTTGATTGATTGGTTAATTGAATACTCCCCAGGCTAGAGTAAATAGGTAGAAAAGAGATTATTTGGGTAACTCATAGAAAGAAAGGTATTTGTCAACATCAAGACTTTGATGCCCGGGGCAGCTGGGTAGCTCAGTGGAGTGAGAGTCAGGCCTAGAGACAGGAGGTCCTAGGTTCAAATCTAGCCTCAGACACTTCCCAGCTGTGTGACCCTGGGCAAGTCACTTGACCCCCATTGCCTACCCTTACCACTCTTCCACCTATAAGTCAATACACAGAAGTTAAGGGTTTAAAAAAAAAAGACTTTGATGCCCATAGGTATGGTCTAAGGTAGTGGATGGGGTGAGTAGGTAGGCATAAAATATCCAATAGTTTTATCAGACTATGAAACAAAGAAATCAAATATAATTTAGTTCAGACATTGAGATTACTGACTCTGAATTCAAGATCCGCTAGTAGCAAGAGGTCAGTTGGGTTAAAGGAAGAAATAATCAAAGAACCACTCACAGAAGTTCAGAGTTGGAAGTGTATAGTTAGAATTATCTTGAATCCCTAAAACTACATTACCCACAATTCCTTTCTGCATTTACCCACAATTCCTTTCGCCTTTCCACGTGAATTGAGTGGTGACCAGTCTTTGCTGCCCTAACTCTCTCTTCCATGTGAAGTGAGTGGGGAACTGTGTTCTCTAGCTCTCTAGTTAAATATTAATATAATCTCTATAAATTTTATACTTTGGAGATATTGAATATTAATTTTTAAATCCACAGAAGAAATCTCAATGGTCAGATGTGCCAGCACATGGCTGCTAAAGACCTCCTACACTCAACAATAGGGCATCCATTATTGCTTGAAGAACCCCAATTAAGAGGAACAAAATACTTTCCATTCCACATTTGATTTATTAGGAAGATGTCCCTAAATATCTTGACTAAACCACAAAAAAAACAAACAAAACATGAGGCCAGGAAAAAAGGATCAAATCCCTTTTCCATAGAAAAAAATGCTTTCATATAAAATTCCATAGTACCTGAACAGAGCTATCATATCCCCATGAGTCTACTTTCCTTCAAGTTAATTATCTCCAGTTCCTTAATTTGATCTTCATATGGGTTGGGTTCAATACCCTTTATACCTCTGGTTGCCTTCCTGTGGATACTTTACAACTTGTCAATGTCTTCCCTAAATTGTGGTGTACAAAATTGAATTGAATACAGTATCACAGAAATAGTCTGTGTAGGTTAGAATCCAGAGCATCCTCTTATTCCTAGAAGCTATCTCTCTTTTAAAAGAATGAAAGACTATATTAGTTTTTTTTTGGGGGGGGGGAAGGGGAAGGTTGTTGGGGTATATTATGCTATTGATTCCTTTTGGGTTTGTATTTTACTAAAACCTTTAAATCTTTTTCAGACTGCTATATAGACAGGGGTCTTCCATATTTTCTCAGGGTCACACAACTAGGAACTGTCTGAATCCAGGCTTGAACCCAAGACCTCCTGTCTTTACATCAGGCCCTCAATGCACTGAGCCACCTAGCTGCCCTCCTCTTGGCAACCTTTTAAGGCTTCAAGTTGCATGGAAGATGCTAATGTACATTGATAAAGAGATATTTCCTATTTGGGGATTTTCATTTATAAATTTAATCACTGGTCTAGTTCCTATCCCTATTCCCAGACCATCACCAAATAATAATAAAAAGTCTATGCAGTGTCTCTCAGGCAATTTTGTAGTTATGTCTCCCTACATATATGCAGTACTGGACTGTTATTCAGGGGATCACCAAACCAGGTTCCATCCATCCATCCATCCATCTATTCTCTCTCTCTCTCTCTCTCTCTCTCTCTCTCTCTCTCTCTCTCTCTCTCTCTCTCTCTCTCTCTCTCTCTCTCATATCTTCCCATCTCTTTCTCTCTAACTAGCTCTTATCCATATTTGTGACTCAAATGTTTTCCCAGGAAGTAACAATTTCTAAACTTCTAAATATGTGTTAAAGCTATTTCACTTTTCTGTTTGTATTATTGAAATGAAATGGTTATCGGTATATGTTACTTATTAAAGTTAAGTGGTCTGTGAAAACACAGAATTGCATGAAACATAATTGCTTATTAATTAATCAACTTTTATTAAGCATCTATGTGCCAAGCACCCTGCTAAGTCCTTAAAGAGGTAGGGGAAGTCAGTACTATAATATCAATTAGTACTCAGAGATCAACTAAATGACCTGAAGAGGAGTCTCATGACATTATGGTGAGGTTTAGTTATAATGTATTAATGAAATTATTGTGAAACAACTTTGCTCACACACCATTATGTAGAAATATGCTTGTAACATTCATGTAATTTAAACCTAATTCATGGCTAGAATAAGTATAAATGTATTTATATTTACAAAACTGGGTAAATTCATTATAAAAGATATCCTACAAGGTGTCCACATCTATAAGATATTATGTTTTATGCAATGATCTGGGACAATTCTGAAGGTCTTATGATGGGAAATGCTCTCTACCTTTAGAGAAAGAACTGTTGGAGTTGAATGGATCGGGATCAAAGCATGCTATCTTTCATATCAGCATATTTATGGTTTTATTTTGTGTTTTGGGTATCCTCTTACAACCAATGACCAATATGGAAGTTTGCTTTGCATAATAATACGTGTATGGCCCAGATCAAATTGCTTAATCATCTCCAAGTAGGTGTAGGGAAGGGAAGGAGGGAGACAGTTTGGATCTTATAATTTTAGAAAACATGTTGAAAATTATTATTGGGAAAATAAAATATCTTTGAACTAAATACATAAACATATGCTTTGTTTGGTCATTTATCTGTTGATTCTCCCACTTTCTAATTCTAACACACTTAGGAATCAGTTTGTCTTTAAAGTCAAGTCTAAAAGAACAGTTACCCTACTAAATATATTCATTTTTTAGGCTCCTCTCCCACAGAACTCCTAACAAATTTGTTCACTTTCATTTCAATATTCAGGGTGACTATTTACTTGGCTTTGGAAGTAATTGAGGCTTTGATGATTGTACAGGGCCACACAGGTAGGTAGTTAAAGGCAAGACTTTAATTCAGGTCTCCTAAATGCTAGTCTAGATCTTTCTTCACCATATTTCTGTATTGTAATTTCTCAGCAACTGTTTGTTTTTGTTCATTTGGATTTATACTGAAACTTTCATCTGCTATCACTATAGATAATTAAATTGGCAAATGAATTTAGGATTTGACAGTTTGTATTTCTGCATTTCCTAAAGGTATTTCTCTTCCTTCTTCCTCTCAGGGGGAGATTTCCACAGAGAAATATCAATAGTCTTGTGTATTTTTTATTTAAGGAAATAGGAGAAATCACTGCTTGAATGGTCCCTACTGTTTTTGAGTTTTCTTTGGTCCTGACTCAGCAGTGTATATTGATTCTCGTTTGTGTATTCTGGAGTGTTTTTCACCATTTATGCTTCTCACCATGCCTTTTGTTGTTGTTGTTCCTGGGAGATAGAGCTCTTTTTATCCTGGAGATAGTAAACATTTCTTTGGTGCCTACCTGAGCATCTCCCTAGCTGAAAATTTCAATGATTTTTGCCATTGATTAAAAGCCAGTATTGTCTTCAAGTGACCTGTCAGATTTTTGCCCTAATTCAATATGAGTAGGTTATGATTCAAGCTCTGGACAAATTTGTTTTCTTGGCACAAATACACATGGTAGAACATTTTAAAAGGTCTTCATTTCTAAAGCTGGAGAAAGCCCTCAGCAGAGGGTCAGACTTAGATGCTCTAGATGCATTTTTTTCCTACACAGTTTCTTTCTTTTTTTTTGTTTCTTTTGCTATTATTCCTCCTATGTCCATTAAAACAAGCAGGGTCATTGAAAGAGACAGCCAGAGAGAGAGACAGGGAGAAATGTATAGAGACAGAGATACAGAGACAGAGATGTATGCATGTGTGTGAGAAATTCAGAGAAAGGGGGAGAGAGAATTTCAACCTGCAGACATTTTGACCATATGAAAATCGTTATGACAATAACTCCTCAAAAGTTGTCTAAGAAGTTAGTTTGAACAATATTTGAGTAATTTTGTAGGGGATGAAGGTGACCTGAGTAAATAGTGTAGAGTTGTGGATTGCAATTAAGATCACACATTGTTCATTTCTAAAATCTTTTATGAATATAAAGAAAAATTTAAAAACAACTTAAAATTCATAACATTTTACCCATAAATACTTTTAAAAATATTTATTAATATTTATTTTTTAGGAAAGTTAACATGGTTACATAATTCATGCTCTTACTTTCCCCTTCAACCCCCGAGCTCCCCCCCTCCGCCACCATGGCTGATGCGTATTTCCACTGGTTTTAACACGTGTCGTTGATCAAGACCTATTTCCAAATTGTTGATAGTTGCATTGGTGTGGTCATTTCGAGTCTACATCCCCAATCATGTCCACCTCAACCCATGTGTTCAAGCAGTTAATAGGGCATAGAAACATTGCAAACAAATGCAAAAGTGCAGAAATAATAAATGTAACCTTCTCAGATCATAAGGCAATAAAAATAATAATTAGTAAGGGCACCTGGACAGGCAAATCAAAAACTAACTGGAAATTAAATAATATGATTCTCCAAGACCAGCTAGTCAAAGAAGAAATCATAGAAACAATCAATAATTTCATTGAAGAGAATGACAATGATGAGACATCCTACCAAACTCTGTGGGATACAGCCAAGGTAGTACTCAGGGGGAAATTTATATCCTTGAGTGCATATATTAACAAATTAGGGAGGACAGAGGTTAATGAATTGGGCATTCAACTTGAAAAAACTAGAAAGCGAGCAAATTAAAAATCCCCAGATGAAAACTAAATTAGAAATACTAAAAATCAAAGGAGAAATTAATAAAATCAAAATTAAAGAACTATTGAATTAATAAATAAGACTGGAAGTTGGTATTTTGAAAAAACAGATAAAATAGACAAAGTACTGGTCAATCTAATAAAAAAAGGAAAGAAGAAAACCAAATTGACAGTATCAAAGATGAAAAGGGAGACCTCATGTCTAATGAAGGGGAAATTAAGGCAATCATTAAAAACTATTTTGTCAGGGGCAGCTGGGTAGTTCAGTGGATTGAGAGCCAAGCCTAGAGATGGGAGGTCCTAGGTTCAAATCCGGCCTCAGACACTTCCCAGCTGTGTGACCCTGGGCAAGTCACTTGACCCCCATTGCCTACCCTTACCACTCTTCCACCTATAAGTCAATACACAGAAGTTAAGGGTTTAAAATTAAAAAAAAGTAAAAAAAAAAACCAAACTATTTTGTCCAATTATATGGCAATAAATATAGAAATCTAGGATATATGGATGAATATTTACAAAAATACAAATTGCCTAGATTAACAGCAGAAGAAACAGAATACCTAAATAATCCCATATCAGAAAAAGAAATTGAACAAGCCATCAAAGAACTCCCTAAGAAAAAAATCGCCAGGGCCTGATGGATTCACAAGTGAATTTTATCAGACATTCAAAGAGCAACTAATCCCAATACTATACAAATTATTTGATATAATAAGCAAAGAAGGAGTCCTATCAAATTCCTTTTATGACACAAATATGGTACTGATTCCAAAGCCAGGGAGATCAAAAACAGAGAAAGAAAACTATAGACCAATCTCCCTAATGAACATGGATGCAAAAATCTTAAATAGAATACTAGCAAAGAGACTCCAGCAAGTGATAAAGAGGATCATCCACCATGATCAGGTGGGATTTATACCAGGAATGCAAGGATGGTTCAACATTAGGAAAACCATCCACATAATTGACCATATCAACAGTCTAACAAGCAAAAATCACATGATTATCTCAATAGATGCTGAAAAAGCCTTTGACAAAATACAGCACCCATTCCTATTGAAAACCCTGGAAAGTATAGGAATAGAAGGACTTTTCCTAAAAATAATAAACAGTATATACCTAAAACCATCAACAGGCATCATATGCAATGGGAATAAATTAAAAGCCTTTCCAATAAGATCAGGAGTGAAAAGAAGGATGCCCATTATCTCCTCTATTATTTAACATTGTACTAGAAACACTAGCAGTAGCAATCAGAGAAGAAAAAGAAATTGAAGGTATCAAAATAGGCAATGAGGAGACTAAGCTATCACTCTTTGCAGATGATATGGTGGTCCACATAAAAAATCCTAGAGAATCAACTAAGAAGCTTGTAGAAATAATCGACAACTTTAGCAAAGTTGCAGGATACAAAATAAATGCACACAAATCATCAGCATTTCTATATATTTCCAACACATCACAGCAGCAAGAGGTAGAAAGAGAAACACCATTTAAAATCACCCTAGACAATATAAAATACTTAGGAATCTATCTATCCATAAATACTTTTAAAACTTTTGCTTTGGGCACTTTACTAATCTCAGTTAAACTAAAGATAAAACAAAGTATCTTTTATAGCCCAAAACTAATTTTTAAAAATCTTCCCAATTTGCTTGTTTTACTTATGGAGAATTTTGGATTAGAATTTCACAATTCCTAAAGAACTGAGTTTACAAAGAATCCATCCCAGGTTTTACTCAAAACCCACGCTAACTCAAGGAAAGGCTCTAAAAGTTTCAATTAGGTTGACACAAAGGTAGAGTTCCAGGGAGCAAAAACAAAAACAAAACAAAACAAAACAAAACAAAACAAAACAAAACAAAACAAAACAAAACAAAAAACAACCCCCCC
>NC_058130.1:322602375-322730161 GCF_016433145.1 Gracilinanus agilis
CCCCCCACCCCCCACCCCCCGCAAAGCCCGAGCTCTTAAATTTAATTTTGGATTTTGGGCTGGATTCGTCTGAGGTTCTCCAAATTCTTAGAAAAAGCAGATTCCAGAACTCCCCCAAATCTTTTCTGCCCTCCCAGCTTCTTCTAGTCCTAGACATGTCTACAGTGGAGGAACTGCAGTCTCATTCATCTCCATGATAATACACTAATTAAAAGCATTTCAGACCACAACACAGAGCTTTAGATCAGGCCTCAGAGATCACTTTAATAGGGGAGCAGGGGGTGTAATGACCTTATGTTGCAGGTGGATTCTTTCTGACACACCATCAATTTTAATTCTTCTTGATCTTTGCTGCAGCTTTTGATGCTGGGAATCATGGGGCTCTATTGAAATGCTTGAAGTGCATTGTGGGCCCTACAGGCATGGCTCTGCCTCAGTTCTCATTCCTATTTGTCTCTGCAGTGTCAGTTAGGGACTGTACGTGAGGTCGCTCATATGCTGTCTGGAAATTACAGAGCTGCTCTTAAGGTTCTGTATCATTTAGCTTGCTTTTACATCATTAGAAATTGATTCTTCTGGTACCTTTTAATGGGTCAAAGCTATTTTTTATGTCATTTTGTAGTTTTCTTGCACATAAGGCATATAGGTTTATTATCCATTAATAGGAAATTTCATGGACCAGAATCATTTGTAGAAGGTATAAAGTTGGATATCACTTTTCAAAGCTATATTGCCAGTATACCTTTAGGGATTGGAAAGATGCCTTACCATGACTTTTGGTATTAATTTCTTTGGGATGCGTAGTTGGGGGAAGCACTCTTTTTAACTAATTGTAAATGACAATTAGAACATGGAAATTAGACTTTGAATAAAATTCTGGTGTTTATTCTTTAAAATAAAATAGTCTGTTTTGTCACACTTCTTTTTATTTTAATTTTGAAAAATATATAACTACATAGAAAATGGAATTAATATTGCCTCTTTGCTAAACTCTGATTCTCAGTGGGAACTTAGGCAAAATTTTGAAGACAGCAAAATCTATCCAGAATCTACCTTTCTTTTGTATTCCATTTCCCAATTCTGAACTTGCCACTGTAGTACCCTTCCTAGTCTGTGTTCCTGAATCAACACTCATACTCCATATTGTTCTCTTTTTGCCCTATCTGCCTTTTCTTGTTCTCTATCCCCTTTTCTCTGAAAGAGTACAGGTTAATCCTGATGAACTATCAGTAGACTATCTCTTCAGTTCCATTTTTATCCTAAGAGATGATTCCTAGGTACCAAAGGCTTAGTAAGTGAATTTCTAACAGTAACATTTCTGGCATTAGAGACAGCAGCTTGGAAGAGGCTGTGTGTGTGCGTGCGTGCATGCATGTGAGAGAGAGAGAGAGAGAGAGAGAGAGAGAGAGAGAGAGAGAGAGAGAGAGAGGGAGGGAGGGAGGAGCCTTCTATAACTCCTTTCTAATCAGACACCTATTCTATTTATACCTGAGAATTATCTTGCTGATAGTTTTGCAACGATGCTGTATTAATGTAATAAGTATTGTTTGTTTTTTTTTTTAAACTGAAAAATGCTAGTAGAATCATAGATTTAGGGCTAGAAGTGGCCATAGAAAACATCTAGTCCAGGCCCTTATTTTTTACAGATAACAAAACTGAGGTCCCTATAGTAAAGTGACTTGCTTAAGGTCACTAAGTTAGAAAGTAACAGAACTTGAATTTAAACCCAGATCCTCTGACTGTAAATATATTCCTCTTGCCTTGCAATTTGTATAGGCTTTTATACTTTTCAAAGTTCTGTCCCAGCCAGGTACTTTCCCTGTTCCTTTTTTATCAATGAATTTTTATAATCATAACTCTAAAGATCAATACAACCAAATAGCAGATATGCCTTCCAATTACTTACAATCATTTAAATTTATTTTAATGCATAAAATATCACATCAACTTTTGAGACCTTCTCCCTGGGTATGTGTCAGAATTTTTTGTCCTTTAGTCCCAATTCACTAATAATCTGTTAATATTTGTGGGATTATTATGGAGCCTATTGTTTCTGTCATAAATTTTCTAATTTGTTTTTTTTCCCCAGCAATTCTGTGAGGTGAGTAGAAAAGGTTTCACATTCACTTTTTCTGCAGATGCTCAGATTTCTTGAAAAATATACAGCAATTCACAGAGCTAGTTAAGTGCTGGGTGAAGGACTGAAATCCCAGGATGCTGGTCCAGTTAGTTTCCCAATATACCTTGCTATCTTTATTACTACTCTGTAATGGCAGCAGTAGGAAAGAAGCCATGAAAGACAGGAGTGGGCTGGAAGCCTTCGGGTGACTAGGATATCTCAGATTTTATGAGGTCCAGAGGAAGGATTCCAGGAGTAGGTGTTTCTAGCTGGGTTTTGAGTAGATGAGAAATGGTGGAGGAATTAAAGCAAGATTCAGTTTAGAAAAAAAAAAAAAGGTATAGTTTCTGGAAGTCTGAAGAATCTTATCGGTTTGAGGTGCTATCTATGTAGAAAATAGAATGGTTGATTGTTTTCTTTTACATACCTGTTTTGTGTTGGCAAGAAGTACCTGTCTAAGGGCTTAATTTCACCAAGGAAGACACATCACTTCAAAGTGAGGATAGTATTTCGATGATTCTTATGAATAAGGTATAGACATGTTTTATAGCTTTTAAATTTCTGACAAAACTGTTATGGTGGGGGTCCCAATGGTACTGTTTTCTCTCTTCTTCTTTTTCTTCCTATTCATTGTATCCCCAATCAACCATCCATGGAGAGTATTCTCTTATTTCTATGAAAACTTCTGCAAACAATTCAGTCCCTGGTTTCTGATAGTATTCTTTATTTTCTGCCTTCTCAATGTACACATACTCACACACACATGTGTATCAGATATTTCAGACAGTGAAAAATTTGTGAGTCTACAGTTTTGACATCTCTGGAAGAAGGTGAGATATAGGTATGAATTGCCATAAAAAAACAGGAGCTATGACTTCTGAAAATATCCTTCTGAAGAGGAGCAAATACAACCCCCTGCCCAGGACTCTTCAAGAGCTGCTCCTACTTCTCCGTTGCTTTCATTTTAAAATATTTCAGTCAGCTTTTTACATACCAAAAGACCCCAACACAAAGACAGCCACATATACTAATAAGCTCATCTACCAAGGAAGTCTCATCTTATCTGTTAAATAAGTGAAAACACTCACCTCAAGAAGCTTACTTTCTAGTGGAGCCAATGTACTTACTGCTCCTACAGAGCTACATGCATGTACAAGGTGTTTTGTCAAGTGCTCAAAAATTAATGAGGTGATTAAGTCAAAAATAAATATTCATCTCTTTGGATGAGATTAGCATTTCTAGGGGAAAAGAGTGTAGGGCTTAAGTTACTTGAACAGATAACAAGATAAGAAAAATTAATTGGCTAATCCAGTCCAAAAGTACCCCAAGAGATCCACAGTAGATGAGTGTGATATGACTATCTTTGATACTAAGATCACCAACATACAGTACATTATTTTGCATATTTCAGCTGTTTTTCTTTAGCATTACATGACCTTATGTCTGATTTGCATAATTTAAATGAAGCCTCTGAGTGGCATGTAGTTGCATAATTATTCTTTTAATTACTGTTATTAACCTGTTTGTGTAATAGCAGATAATTAGAATAGATCATTATCATCTCTCAAAATTTTGAAGTTTTATGTACGAGATAGGCTGTATCAAATTGGAACAGTTAAATGAGAAGTCAAAAAAGAATTGTACCCAGAAATTTAGACTCCTGTGACTATGTCCTATAAATTAATATGCCAAAGAATTTACATTAATTGTCTAAAGCCCCAAGGCTTAGCTATTTTAAGTTGTAATGCCTTGAATAATTATAAAATACCCATAGTTTAAAAAAAAAAGATTGTACCTCAAACATTCACCCAGTTGGATAAATCATTGTAGCCACTTATCTATTTTGAGAGAATTATTTTATGGTAATGATTCAGAGAAGAAAATAATGCACTAATAATGTATTTAAGTCTAATTTTAGATAAGTACATGAATTATAATATAAAAATAAAGATAAATGTTCACTTCATTTTCTAAACATATTTAAAAGCAAAATATTCAATGATTTTTATTTGTAGGAAGCCTTAAAAAACTTCAAATTGCATTAAACAATGACCATTGACTCATTAAAACACTTTGTAATGTAATAAATCCCCAAGGATCATTTATCTTTTTAACAGACTGTATATATGGACTCTAGTGGCCTGCCAGATGCCCTGTATCCCATGTGGCACAGAAAGTGGTGCTAAGGATGACCAGGGATGAGGAATGGGCCTGGGCAGCTGAGTCTTTGATGGTGCAGCTGCCACCTCATCCCACAATTAGCTAGCAGTTTCTTCTGAGAAATACAGCTTCCTACTCTGGTGAAGCATAAGATTTGCCATAGTTCAAGTCAATTATCAGATACTTATTGTGTGTTCACTTTGTATAGGATACTGTGTAGAGTGATTCACAAAACGAAGGATTCACAGTAATCTAGGATATTATTACTTCCCACAAGGAATGTTCTTATTTGGGAAATGAAGATAAATCATATGAAACAAAAGATAAATAGTACAAGAAAAGGCATAATGGAAGAGATGATGATGTTCCAGTAGGAAGTTGAGGCCCAGAATTCTTAAATCAAAAGGGACCTCAAAGTCCAACTCCCTCATGATCTACAATGGTTAAATGACTTTCTTAAGTTCCCAAGAAAATAACAAGATTAGAACCCAAGTTCTCTAAAGCAAATCCTTTAAACTTATTGCAACGGTTTCCTAATAAACCCTCATGACACCACATTTTCTCTACTCCAAACTCTTCTTTAGATCTAGAATAGAATAATCTTCCATTATGTCTTATTTTCTTCATCTTATTCTTCAGCTCAAAAAATCTGTTAGAGGTTCCCTGTGGCCTCTAGTAAAATTTAGACTTCTTTACCTGTCATCAAACACCCTCTGTAATCTAAAAGTAGCCTACCTGTTTAGTCTCCATTCAAACTGTTCTCCTTCAGGTACTCTAGAGCAATAGTATAAAACTCAAAAAGAGATGGGGGCCACTAATAAGGATCCCTGTGGGCTGCAAATTGACTTAGTTTTAAAATGTAATGTTATCTGTATTTTATTGAATTTTTTATTTATTTCAATTACATTTTAATCTGGTTCTGACCTCACTTGGGAGAGCTGCCAGTTATCTCTTGTGTGTTTGACCCCCCTGGGACAGATAGACAAGTTGAACCCTCTTTCCTTAGCAAATGGCTCTTTATTTCCTGTCTCCATTCTTTTGTTTATGCTATTTCTTGTACTTAATCTTCCTCTCTGCTCTACTGATTGAATTCTTACCCTTTAATACTCAACTCAAATACTACTTTCTCCATGGAACCATCATGGGTACTTCCTTTAAATACCATAAAGAAAATTTAGATTTTTCTAACCCATGAATCACATATCATATTGGATTATGCCTATCTATTTATGGGTCATATCTGTCTTTTAGATTATAAACTCCACCAGGACAGGGACCATGTCATGTCTCCCCTAATGCCTAGTACAGTTTTCTGTACATAGTACTCACTTAAGAAATGCTGGCTAAATTGAATAGAATATAGTATTAGTTAATAATCTTTAAAGAACTTGTCCCATTCATAAAAAAACAACCCTTATCTAAAGGCACGTAAATACTTGACATTGTGGCAAAGGAAGGGATTTATGATCATTCTAGTTAAAAATTTCATACCGGAAGTCTACATAATATAGTAAAAAATAATGAGCTAGATTCTCCCGGTGCATAAACTATGTACCAAATGAATGATCCTGTATAGATTATTATCCGTCCAGAGATCACAAGGTTGTATAGTATATTTGCCTTCCATAAAATGTTTTATAGTATATGTCAAATGCTTCATTGTATCTCTGGATCCCTTGCCAAATTCCTTGCCAGTCTGTAGAGTTCCAGCTGCTATATAAATGTGTATAGAGATTGCCTGTAGGTTGTGCTGAGGTTTCCATGGTCTGTTATGAATAGAATCTATTATAAATATTATAAACTGACCGCACATCTATTATAAATAGAAATTATAAGTTGCAAGATACGTTTTCCTACTTTGAATGATGTACCAGAAATTTATTTTGGGGACTCCAAAATAATTCACCTTTTTTCTGAAGTGAGATGAAGTTGAGCAGTCTCAGTGGTGTGTCTGGATGTGCTTATTAATTCCATTTCCCCAGCTCCTTCTTGCTGCTCAACATTTTTTTTTAGTTGAGAACTTCATGGAGGTGAGAACAGAAAAGAATGCAGCATAATTTCATATTACACAACACTCTATGGACTTTAGATTGACTAAAAAAAGACAATATTTCCAGGAGTTAAGGAAGTTAACATTGGAAAATATATTTTTAAAAAAAGTATGAAAGTTAATTTTTACAAGACCAAATAACTGTAGCTTCAATGGTAGAAGAAATTCCTCCATGATATTTATTTACCTATTTCTGATCATTTGAATGATCTGTGATTTCAACAGTTTAGGTGCTCCCTCTATTAATACAATGCACAGCCTCCATAAGCTTCTCTTATATAGCTCTTGGCCATATTTGCCCAGAAATCCTCCACAGAGGATTTATTCAGAGCTAGGGTTCCTATTATTTTTGTTTTTCAAAAATATCGGTGCACTACTCAGGTTTTCTCATTTTTGCCATAAGTATGATCCACCTCCTTTTGGGGTCTCACATATCCTCAAAGACATTTTTTCATCCCACTTTTGGTAAACAAATCATCCCTGGTGACCCACTTACCCCCATCATACATCTTTCTACTGCTCTTTGAATTGTTTGCAATTTTGAGTCTTTTGCAGCCATGATTAGCCGCAAAATAGTATTAGGAGGAGTGTATTCATTTTAAAGCTGTAGGATTTTGCATCGGTGTGCAATTTGGAATCATTCAAAGCACTGCACAATTTCCCAAATGCAATCCAGCCTGATTTACTCCTCCTACTTGATTCTGGGCCCAGTTCATTATCCATCTGCAGCAATTGTCCCAAATCCACATATTGAAGGCCTAATTTGACAGGTTGCCCATCCAGCTGCATGTCATAATTTAGGCAAAGGGTTTTTTCTACCCACTGTATTTTCTATTTTTTCCCCATGTCTTATGGACGGCTTTATTTTTCAGGATACTTAGGTAGATTCTAAGCCATTCCTGGGATTTCACAAATCGAAGTAATCATTCACTCAGGGTTGGTAGCTTTTGGAGATCTGCATTGCTTTAGGGGTTGAATGACTCAGAGTAGAAGAGGAGAAAGATTCAAAACTAGTTGAGCTGGTGCTAAAAAGGACATGGGATCCCATATCTATATAATTTCAATTATTTCCCTTTGCTATGACTGTCATGATCAGGGCTCAGGTGGTGGCAAGATAGCCCGAATTGAGAAAGGATAGAGTACTAGTAGGATATAGGTACAATTAATGGAAGTCAAATTAAAATCTAAGAGCTAAGATATATTAGTCAACCACAGGGACAAATTTTATTAGACTTAAAGATTCTTGGGGAAACCGGGTGACTCATTGGTTAGATTTGGGTCTAGAGAGTCCTGGATTCTGATATGACCTCAGATACTTCCTAGCAGTATGACTCTGGGCAAGTCATTTAACCCCAATTGCCCAGCTCTTGCCATGATTCTGCTTTGGAACTGATGCTCTTACTATGGATTCTAAGACAGAAGTTAAAGATTAAAAAAAAGGAAATTTACATTCATGGAGAGCAGGGACTATTTTTTGTTTGTTTTGCTTTGTTTATGTCCCCAGCACATAGAGAACACTTAATAAATGCTTATTAATTTACTGACAGACAAATGGCAAGTGATTGGTAGATTGACAAATGTGAAAGCCTTTAGACTCAAGAAACTTGGTGGCATGTGACTGAAACTCAACCACTGGGAACCTGGAAGATGAAGAGCAGAATAGGACAAATTAACCTTATGCTTTTATTGATGAATAAATGAAACAAAATAAAAAAGAGAAGATTTAATAATCCTCTTTCTCAACCAGGACCAGGATCTCTCCCAGACTTTGGAGTGGGTTGGGGGGAAGGAAGTTTGGATCATAGGTGTCAGTTACTAAGAATATGCCAAGTATGTCCATCTATATGGAAAGAGGATTCTCTTCTCCCTGGTTCTGGTAAGGCAGCTTTTTCTACCCTTTTTTGCCCCTTAAGCTTTATCTTCTCTGCCTCCCGTATACCATCTGTCTCCAGATGCCTTCAATACCTTACCCCATCTCATTGGGTTGTTCCCACTACAATTTCCATACTGTTCTTTCACCTTTTCTTTCTTGGTCTTTAAGGCTATCTTTCCTGGTGACCTCTCTTTCTCTTTCCCTCTCCGTTCTTTCACCTCTCCATTTCTTTGTTCTTACCTCCTTGTGTTATTCTCCTAGTAACTCCCTCAAGATATGTGTTCTTTTTTAATTAAAAAAAAAAGATATGTGTTCTTTTTGAGAAAGCCTCTCTTCTCTGGCAAAATGTTCCCCCATATAATACTGTTCACTCAACTAACAGTATCCTTATGTACATATGTGTGATTCTGTTGTC
Organism: Gracilinanus agilis; assembly: GCF_016433145.1. NCBI lineage: Eukaryota > Metazoa > Chordata > Mammalia > Didelphimorphia > Didelphidae > Gracilinanus > Gracilinanus agilis. The sequence continues at coordinate 322,610,993 of NC_058130.1, forward strand.
AAGTCTGCCATTCATTTCCATTTTAACTATATTTCATCTGGTCCTGAGGGGATAGTGGTGGGAAGGTCAGCATACAGTGTGATTTGCCCCAGAGGATCTCAACCTCCCCAAGGGACTGGCTTGACTGGATTTAGAAGCATAATGATTCACTTGTCTAAAATACCAGACAAAAAGTCAATAATTCTGAAGACTAAATATAGATCTGACATGAATCTGCTCTGTGACCTTAAACAAAGCATTTGACCTTTACTTCCAAATTTTTTCATCTTTAAAATGGGGTTAATGTGAAAAAATGGGTTAATAATATCGACCTTTTTACCACTTGAAGAGCAACAGTTGCTTAATAACATATTTACAAATCTCTATGACTTATAAATGTAATAATAATAACTAGAAGCAGCATGAGAGGGAAGTTAAACGACTCAGTGGACAGAACACTGGATCTGGAGTCATGAAGACTTTTTATTTTAGTTCAAATTTGGCCTCAGAAATTTACTAACTGGTTAACTAAACTTGGGCAAGTCACTTGACTCTATTTGTCTCCATTTTTTAATTTGTAAAACAAGCTAGAGAAGGAAATAACAAACCACTCTAATATCTTTTCCAATAAAGGTCATAAAGGTGGTCATGAAGAGTTAAACATGAACAAGAGTCTAAAATTAATGAACTACAACTAACAATAGAGGCAGCATGGTATGATGGTTAGAGAGCCAGACATAGAATCAAGAAGACCCAATCTCTGCCATTAAAATATCATGGTTGGGTATCAATGGGTACTTACCATTAGCATCACAAAGTGAACATGTCTAAAACACAACTTGTTATCTTTCTCTCAAAACTCTCCCCTCTTTCTAAATTTCCTATTGTTGTCAAGGACACTACCATTCTCTCAGTCACCCCACTTCTCAAACTCAATATCATCCTTGCCTCCTTCATTCTGTACTCAGCCACATATCCAATCTACGTCAGATCTTGTCACTTTTTCCTTGACAACTTATTTTATATACACCCCCTTTTCTCCTCTCATACAGCAACCACCACCCTTACACTGGACACACACACAACCTCTTGTTTGGACTATGACAATAGCCTTCTAATTGGTATCATTGTCCCAAGTCTTATTTCAAATCTATCCTGTCTTCAGCTGCCAGGGTGATTTTCCTAAACCATAGATTTTACAATATCAATAGCCTATTCAAAAAAATTCCAATCACTCCCTATCACCTTCAGAATCAAATATAAAATCCTTAGTTTGGCATTTTAATCCCTTCACAACTTGTCCTCTTTCTTCCTTTACAGTTGAAGTATATGGATGTTCAGAGTGGAAGCAGGTGCTGTAGAGCTCTTAGAGCTTCATTAGACATGGAAGAAGCCAAAGTGATCCACTTTATCTCAAGCCATCACCAGTCTTTTGTCTTTTGTCCTGCCTCTGGACTTGGAGGACTCTGGTAGAGAGAGTGGGGCCGATGACTTTATGCAACTCTGTCTTACTCAAATACAACTTATGTATGAGTCAAAAGACATTACTGGTGACCTCATTTCGATGCTCTTCCAGCATCAAGGACAACAACCAGCCATCCTTGCAGTCTTCCTATATCTTACTCCCCTCTGAACATTCTTTCATCTAGCTACAGTGGTCTGCTTGCTGATGCTCAGACCTATTATTTCATCTCTGAACTTTGTATATTTGCTCTTGCTCTCTTCTCTGCTTAGAATATCTTCCCTCCTCACCTCTGTCTCCTGGCTTCATTACCTTTGGTGGAGACTCAATTCAAATCCTACATTATTCAAGATGCCATTCTTGGTCCTCCTTGCTGCTAGGAGTCAGGGGGTAAGAAAGACTCATCTTCTGAATTCAAATCTAGCCTCAGACACTTACTAGCTGTGTGACCCTGGATAAGACAATTAACCCTGTTTACTTTGATTTCTTCATCTCTAAGATGAGCTGGAGAAAGAAATGGTAAATCACTCCAGTGTCTTTGCCAAGAAAATCCCAAATTGGGTCACAGAGAGATGGACTCCACTAAAAATGACGGAAGAACAACAATTGCTGAGATAATCTCTCACCTAATCTGTATGTATTTTATATGTACCTAGTTATGGAGTCTTCTCCCTTTCAACGGGAGCTCCTTCAGAGCACAGAGCAATGACTGTGTTTTTCATTTTCTTTGTACCCCCATCCACTGAAGTCAAACACATAGAAAACATTCAATAAATGCATGTTGACTTGATTTAACCTCTCAGGGCCTCAGACCACTCTCTAAGACTCTAAGTCCTGAGTAGTTGCCCATCTGTATTAGTAGAAAGAATTTCTTCACTGGGAATTCCTTACAACAATGAAAATCCCAGGTCTAGACAAAAAAAAAGATCCATTAAAATAATAATAATATTTCTTTAACAATATAATATTAAACAGAGGAGCATTGTCTCAGGCTGAATTATCTGGGAGGGTGTCAGGAATCATTGCCTGATTAGACGAGTTTATAAAAACCCATGGTGTTTTTTTCCTCCAGTATTTCTGTTGATTATTTCTCCCACTAATATATTGTTCCATCAATGCAGCGTTTGTTCATTTGTGGAGTCATTTAGCACGTATTGGACTTTGGGGACTTGAGATGGAACTTCTCCCATTTAAGAAAATAGCCACTCTGTATTTAGATTCCTGTAGGGGACACTTTAGGAGAGTGATGTTGCTATATCATGCTTTAAAATTCCTCATCTGGCTTTGGAGTTTCTGATGAATCTGATCCCTCAAGTTAGGGGCATTTAGCAATTCACCAAGATGTAGGTTGGCTAATAAACAAAGGTCACAATCCCTGGGGTCTAGAAACAACCCTGCCTGGTGTCTGGCTCTCCACGCCTGGGGGTTGTTTTAAATCCAACCCCTCCAGCTTTGCTTCCGGGATGCCCACAGCAGCTCTGTCGAGTCAAAGGCCACTGACCTTTTCACTCCAATCACAAAAAGAATGAAAACAAATTATGCTTCAAGAATTGGTCAAAGGGATGAAGAATAAAAAAATACAAAAAACGACAATCCCCAAAACAGGGCAAGGATTCAAACTGGGGGCCGAGGTCATTGTCTTTAGAGTATTGTCTCTTTTATTTCAAGTGTAATAAGAGCACTTGCTTCAGTTTACTCTGAAACCATCCCTTCCCCCCCACCCGTGTCACACAATAAACTGACTACTGTCATCTTCACCCCCCATTCTCCCCCCCCCCCGGAACTGAATCTAATCCAAGTCACAGGCTGTCCACCACTTAACTGAGCCTTTCTGACAGAATGATTCACCCACAAGTTAAGCTCTCGAATTTCTGCAGAATATATTTAGTGTGAAAAACTGGGGGATGCATCATCTCCAAACACATGCCAGGGTACAGAATTTGAGTAGGAAGAAGAGGAAAGGGGTGAAAAATAGAAATGGAATAAGCTACAGTCAGAGGCACCTGCCTGCATGTCCCAGCTATGCAGCTCCAGCAACACCTACAGTTTCCACCCAAGAATGGCAAGCTTTGTTAACAAACAAGGGAAATGGGGGGAGGGAGGAAGGGAAGGCTTGAAGTTTTCCTGTGGGAAAGGGGTCCTGAAAGCCAGAGGAAGGCAAGAGTAAAGTGACCAAGAACTGTGTTCTGTCATGCCAATTCTAGCTTTAAGGCCTAGGTTGTCTGAAGAAGAAAAAAAAGAATATTCTCCAGCATAAAGTAGAAATCCATCAATATTTTTTGAGTATCTCTTGTGAGCAGATGATGGTCAAAGGTGAACCGATCATATTCTTTAATTATCAGCTAGTCACAGGGATTGTTCTGTGTCGATTCTTCAAAGCTAAACCAAAGGGAAATTCAAGGGGAAGAGGATTAGTGTGTGAGTAAAACAAAGCACATATAGAAAGACTTTTGTCTGAATGATTTAAAAAACTGTCTTGCATTCTAGCTTTGGGGAGGCAGGACCACTTGTATCCTCAAAATAAATAATACCTGGGTTGAAGAAGCCTCCTTCTCCCCTTCCCTTTCCTGCTCCCAACCCAGATGAAACTTGTCCTCAATTTGATGTAATTCTTGGGTTAATAAGACTTCGCTTATGGATGCTATGCTGAAAAAGAAAAAATAAAGGAACCCTTGCCTCCTATTTGAACAAATAAACACACTCAGCTAGGAATGCACCGGGACAAAGCAAAGACTTTGAAATTTCAGTTTAAATGAAAAGAGAAGTTGAAGAGTTACAAATGGTGGTTCATCAGTTAATTAGCATTTTGAAGCCAATGATCATGGGAAATAATAGCACTCTCAAATCCACAGCCTATGATAATAGTCATTTACTTAAGACTAACACTCACTCCAGAAGTTATTGTCTTTTTTATCCCTTCGTATTTCTCTCCCTTTCCTCTTATCACTTTCCCTTTTTATATTTGTGCTTATCTTTTTCTTTCTGTGTGCATTTCCAACACCCAAAAAGTGAAATGGGCTGCCTCTGGAGGTAATGGGTTTTCTCTCACTGGAGATTTTTCAGCTGACATGTTGGATTTAGTTCTTCAGTTCTGTCGGGCTCTTTTTGACTCCATTTGGAGTTTTCTTGGCAGAGATACTGGAGTGGTTTGCTATTCCTTTTCTAGCTCATTTTACACTTGAAGAAACTAAGGCAAACAGGTTTAAGTGACATATCCAGTATTACTAACTATTAAATGTCTGAGGCCAAGTTTTAACTCAAAAAGATGAATCTTTCTAACTCCAGACCCAGGACTCTATTCACTGTGCCACCTACTTGCCTGACTTGTTGGTTAGGGTGCAATAAGATTTTCTAAGGGGCCATGGGTTAGACTAGAAAGCCCTAAGGTCTTATCTCAACTTTTAAACTCAGTGATTCTTTGACTCTGTGATTTTTTCTTCCTTTTTGTGTTTGTTGGATTACATAACCTCTAGAAGAGTTTCCTTTAACTATTTTAATTTATGCCCTTTTTCTGATTGTCTTTATTTCTCCTTCTTCCTCTGTTGCTTTCTCTCTCTTGAACTATTCACTTTCTTTTTCTCCTCATCTTGTCCAACTTCCCTTAATTGGTTTTAACATGGGAATTGAAATCTATTTTAAAATAGAACAATTAAATATATATATATATATCATATATATACATATGTAATTAAAATAAAATAAAAAATTTGTTGTTTTTACTAGTAAAATTCTTTAAATCACACATTTTTTTGTTCAAAAATCAATCAAATTGGAGGCAGGTAGGTGGTTCAGTGGAATGAGAGCCAGACCTAGAGATGGGAGGTTCTGGGTTCAAATTTGACTTTAGACACTTCCTAACTGTATGATCCTAGGCAAGTTACTTAACCCCAAAGCCCCAAACCCCTAGTCTTAGCACTCTTCTGCCTTGGAACCAGTATTTAGTATCAATTCCAAGACAAAAGGTAAGGGTTTATAAAAGAAAATCAATAGAATTCTAGTTCTCTCTGAAAATTCCAAAGTTGTTTCATATTTGGATGAAGTTCTTAACTTTCCAGAAACTTGTAGAATTTTCAGACTTATAAGGTACCTCAGTGTCTATCTAGTCCAACATATACCTGAAAGGAATTCCCTTTTGTATTATAGCAAGTAGTCACCAATCTTCTATTTAAAGATATTTAGAAAGAGAGGACTCATTACCTTCTAAGGCCACCCATTCCACTTTTAGATAGCTCAAAATGATAGGAAGTTTTTTTTTTTTAGTGACATCAAGTCTTTTTCCTTTTTGTAGGTACCATCTATTGCTGCTCCTGGTTCTGCCCTCTGAGGTCACAGGGAACAAGTCTTGTCTCTCTTCCCTGTAACAAATACTTGAAGAAAGTGATGACTAATTCCACCACCATGCCCCAAACCTACCTTTTCTTCTTCAGGTGAAGCATCCTCAAATCCTTTAATTGATCCTCATAGGAAATCAATGCAAGGATGTTCACCATTTTATTTGTTCTCACTAAGCCTTTCTGGCTATTAATGTCTCTAGACTGTGGTGCCCACACATGAACATAATGCTCTAGTGCCATATGACCAAAGCAAAATGCAGATGAACTATTACCATCTTATTACCAAAAGCCATGAATGTGAGAATCAAAGGCTATAATATTTGTGAAGTGTTTAGCACAATTCTTGGCACATTATAGATGTTTAATAAATGCTTCCTTCTCCTGTCACCCCCTCCATTCATGAAACCCAAGATCACATTAATCTTTTTGTCTTCTCCATAACATAGTTAACTCATATTTCATATAAAACCCATTTTAGGCCACTAAAACTACCCATATTTTACTTTTGGCCAAATCATTTTTTGCCTAAGCTTGTGAAGCCAAGTATGATTTTATATTTGTCTCTGTTGAATTTTGTCTTATTAGATTCAGTCCAGTGCCCTAGCCTGTCAAGATCTTGTTGGATTCAGACCTAGGTGGGGTGAGGGTGTAAATAGTTGAATTCAGTCAAAGGACTAGTCAGTAGCTTTTAGTTACTAACTAGTTGCTAAGAAAGTGATAGTTATCGAGTGAATTAAACTATTTTTATTTGTGAATTGATTTGGTTTAATTTGAGGAACATCCTTAAAAAATATTGGCCTCTCCCATTATAATCACATATATAATCAGTCCTGAAGTTGGAAAAGATTGAAGGAAAAGGAGAAGGGGACAGAGGAGAAAAAGATAGATAGATAGATAGATAGTGTTATGAAATGAACTTGGACAGACTTCAAGAGATAATAGCAGATAGAAGGGCCTGGAATGCTACAATCTATGTTGTCATGATGAGATGGGCTAACTGAATGACAATAACAAATAATCAATTATATTTGAATAAAAAATTCTCTTTTTTGTACTTTAAAAATGCTAGTTTTCATCTATGCTTTTAAAAGTTGTTACTCATATCTAGCCACTGACTTAGCCTTTCCAATTCTTACCCACTTTTTTAGATAAAGGTCAAATGTTACTTGCTCCAGAAAATGTTTTCTGATTCCCTAGGTCAGAAGTAATTAGAACTATTTTGAACTACTTTTATTCCATTTTGACAGTTCCCTTTATATTTTAGTCAGTTGTTTATGTGTGGATTCTTCTAGATTGTAACTTCTTGAGAGCAGGAACTACCTTACTCCAACTTTGCATTTCTAGACCTGTGCACACGATAAAAAAAGTCATCTAGTTTTTTTTAATGAATGAATGAATTATTGAAGGAATCTTGATCCTGATTTGGCCATATTTGAAAGAAGAATCATATTTATTTCTGTGACAACTGAGTAAAAATAATTGCTAAAAACTCATAAAATCCTACTGCATTATATTTCATAAGTCCTTAAATTTTGATCTATCTTATTTTTTTTTATTGTGTTGGAGAAGGGTCACAATCAGGGCATTTTCACTATTAAATGGCATTGTCTCAGATTCATACAAATCTTCTCTTAATTCTGTTCCATGTAGTTTCCTTTTGGCTTTGGCTTATTTCTCAGTCCACATTATCTTCCTGCCTACGATCTGGTATAGCAAGATAATTAAATTTATAGGTCATCTAATCCAACCTCTTCTTTTTGCATATGAGGAAGGTAAAGTTCCAAAGGGTTAAATGAACTTGTCCAAGATCATGGAAGTAACATAGCTAGGATTTGAACCCTTATCTATTGGCTCTAAATTCAATGATCTTTCCATGACTCCTAGTATCCCACTTTAACTTGATAATTGATAAATTTACAGCTTTTAATTTTGTAGTGTGCTCAAACTATGCCAGCCTATACTTGTTTCTTTTTCCATTTAGAAGAGATTGTATTATGAGTACAATCTATACTGGATATTATGCTATATTCTGGGTGACATAGTAAATAATATCATGTTGGAGAAATTCCTTTTATTTCTAATTTTCATTATGTCATCTGAACTCATTTTAGGGAACCTCTAACCTCAAATTCTGGTTTTGTTTTAAAATGGATGATCCTTTCTATTTCTTCAATTCTAGAAATGTGCTCTCAATATTTAACTTCTTGTATATAGTTCAAACGGGGTATCTCTCTCTCTCTCTCTCTCTCTCTCTCTCTCTCTCTCTGTCCTCCCTCCCCCTCCCTTTCTCTCTATCAATGGACTGAATGAAGGACAGTATCTATAACTTCACTGGTATAGGGAACTACTGAGTTAATGAAAACTCCTACCAGAATTGATCTGCATTATCTCTATGTCTTATAAGCCACAGAGAGTATTAAGAGGTTAAATAACTTGCCCATGGTCATATAGCCTGCATGTGTTAGAATGTTGGTTTTGGAGCTGACTTTTTCCACTATGTAATGTGATATGTATGTATATATATATATGCTTATATATATGCATAGAGATAGATAGATAGATATAGCTAGATACAGATATAGATATAAATGTATTTAAAATAATAAATTATAATGCCATCTAAACCAAAGGCTTGGTTTTGTTAGTATTTATTGTTCTTATCTTTCTACTTAATTATAACTTGACAAAGAATAAATAGTAGTCATGCATCTGCAATGCACAATTAGATAGGGAGCAGGAATGTTCTAGCTTATCTATGGATTTGGTGGAAATCTACCATCCTGGTATTCTACATTAACTAATAAATCCTGTAGAAAAAATAAGGAAACATGATTTAGAAAGAACTGTTAAGAGAGCAAGATCACTTAGACCTATTTTTGTGTCAATACAGGTAGATGATTTTAATAAAAGAGTAAGTTTTGGAGGCATTCTAGGGAGAAAATTTATCTATTCAGGGAGATACTTTCAAATATGAATATCCTAAATAATTTATCTAAGTAGAGTTTCCTACTTTCTTCAAACAAGTTGGGTTCATTTTTTCGCAACTTTGATAAAACAAACAAAAAGGTATATGTTAATAGTTCACTAAAATGAGATAATTACTTTTTTAAAAATATTAGGTCCATAATTGAAAAGAGAATGCATGGGGGTAGTGGTAAAATAAAATCAAGATGGTTTCCTCCTTAGAATAAATAAAATTTAACATAGAAACAGCAATGAATCCTAGTATTTTCAGTTCAATTCGGTTCCATTCTATGCAATAAATCCCTAGACCAGATGCGAGTCTCAAAACAAAATATGTTACACAGTCCCTATTCTCATGGATCTTACAATTTAATTGTAAGGAAGGAGCCTTTATTATGTGCCCATTACTGTCAAGCACCAAGGTAAGCTCTTGATAATTATTACCTTATTTAATTTTCCCAACAACCCTGGGAAATAACTTCTATTTATCTCAATTTTATAAATGAGTAAAATGAGGCAGGCAAAAAGTTAACTGACTTGCCCAAAGTAATGTAGCTAATAAATATTTAAGACTGTATTTGAACTCAGATCTTTATGACACTATGCCCAGACTTCTATCCACTGAACCACCTAGCTCCCCTTAGTTAAAATTCCAGACTTAGAATCTCATGTGACCCAGGGCAAGTCACTTAACCTCTGTCTGCCTCAGTTTCCTCATCTGATTATAGCACCTACCTGCCATGGTTGTTGTAGTGATCAACTGAGAAAATATTTGTAAAGCACTAGACTGGTATCTGGTACTTTGTTGTTGCTATTCAGTTGTTTTCAGTTATGTTTAACTCATAACCCCGTTTGGGATTTTCTTAGCAAAACTACTGGAATTGATACCATCATTTATTGCTCCATCTCATTTTACAGATAGGGAAACTGAGGAAAACCTGTTTAATTGACTTGCCCAGGGTCACACAGTTCTGAGACCAATGAACTCAGGATGATGAATCTCACTGAGTCCAGGTCTGGCACTCTATGTATTATACCAGCATGGCACCTAGTAAGCACTGTATGAATGCAAGCTATTATTTTTATTCCTGCCTCCAGGTCCAGTCTAACAAGAAAGTCTGGAGAAAAAAAATACTTTCTTCAGGGGCTAAGAGCAGGCAAAATTTAATTGTAGAAATGTAAAATCTGATTTGAGCTTTGCAGGGGCAGAGAGACATCAATAGCCCAAAAAAATAGTGAAGAGGGATTTTTCCATTCCAGATATGGGGGGATAATGGGAGCAAATATTTCTGGAGAGGAGAGGAAGAGTTTGGGAGATCAAGGATAGTGCAGTTTTATTTGAATTCTGACTATATGAAAAGGAATTATTATGAAATGGGGCTGAGAGACTCCTGTCCTATCAAAGATCCACGATATGCAAATAGATTTCTGGAAATCAGGTTCTTATCTCTTTATCATCCATGAGAGTGAAAGTTGGAGGATGCAGTGGTACCATTTTCTTTGCAACTTCTGGCAAGTTGGATGAAGCAGCCAGGCCATGCTAGTGTGATTTATTGAGAAGTAATCATCTCCACTTATTGTTCTCACTCAACTTAATGAACATTTATCAAGTGCTTGGTAAGTCTCAGGCAATGGACTATGTACTGGGGATACGAAGACAAAGACATAAAAATAGCAACTGACCTCAGGGAGCTTACTATTTATCAAGGAAAGACAAGTCATTTCAACTCACCATGCTGATGGAATATGGCGCCCTTTGAACTGCTTCTCTAATCATATGCATAGATCTATTCTGAAGGGCAATTTTTACTGTTTTTTTTTTTTTGCTTCAGACTTGCGATTTTATTGGTGTAGGGGACTTAGGGTGAAAACTCCCTTTTGAAGATTGGCAGTTCCATTTGTCAACTGTTCTGCAGCAAATAGCCTAGATACTTGAGGAAGAGAAGGAGAACTGAAAAGTTCAGTGATCACAGAATCACACAGTCAGCATTTGTATTAGAGAATGAGAATCCAAGTCTTCTGGTCTCTGAGACCAACTCTGTCCACTACACCTTTCCTAAAATATCATAATAAAAATTATTATGGACATCACATTTATCAATTGACAAATGGTCAAAGGATATGAATAGACAATTCTCAGATGAAGAAATTAAAACTAGTCATATAAAAATGCTCCAAATTACTATTGATTAGAGAAATGCAAATTAAACAACTCTGAGGTACCATCTCATACCCATCAGACTGGCTAACATAGCAAAAACATAAAATGATAAATGTTGGAGGGAATTTAGAAAAAAAATACATTGCTGGTGGAGCTGTGAATAGACACAATCCATTTCGGAATGTAATCTGTAATCATGCCCAAAGGGCTATAATATATATGTGTATATATATATATATATATGTATTTGATATTATATATGTATATATATATTTATATATTTGATCCAGAAATCTAGAAAATACAGAAAGGTCTGTAGCCTCAAAAGATTAAAGAAGGGGGAAAAGAACCTACCTGTACCAAAATATTTATATTATCTATTTTTGCAGAGGTAAAGAACTAAAAATTGAAGGGACATCCATCAATTGGGGGAATGGCTGAACAAATTGTGGTATATGATTATTATTATTGTGCCATAAGAAATGATAAACAAAGTGATCTCAAAAATAACCTGGCAAGACTTATAAGAAATGATGCAAAGTGAAGTGAGCAGAACCAGGAGAATGTTGTACACAGAAAAACAATAATGCACAAGAACAACTGTGAATGACAGCTATTATCAGCAAGGCAAGGGTCCACAACTTCAAGGGACTAATGCCAAAAAAAATTAAAATGGGATATATACTGCTAGAGAAGGAACAAATGGAGTCTGAAGGCAAATTGAAATATACTGTGCTTTACTTTATTTCCTTCATGAATTTTTCTCTAGCTAAGCAATATGTGTCTTTCATAACATGACAAACATGGAAATTGAAATAAAAGTGTTTCTACTGAAAAAGACAATAATATGGTTAATTATTTAAATAACCTTATCTTTGCATAGATTCAGTTATTCTTCCTATAAGAATTCCTTACTGTGGTTGTTCTCAATGGTTACACGTTCTCTTCCCACTTGATACATCTCTGAAAGAATGCTTTAGTCCCAGCAGGGAATTATTAGACTAGAAAGTTGATAAAATGTTCTACCCAAGTATAAAGCATAATTTGTATGAACAAATACATCTATTTCCAGAGAAGTCCCATCTCTCAGTGGCAATGGGCTTATGATACAAGAACCCAGGTAGGGGTATGCTCTTACAAGTTTAATAATGAGATCTTCCAAAGTAACAGTACCAATGACATACTTTAAAATTTAATCTTTATTATTTCATTTTTCCCCTATGACTTTCTTAAGTTTAGACTTCCAATAAAACAGATTACCTTGATTAGTATCACTTTCTGATTTCTAAAATATAAATACTCACATTAAAATTTAACAATTGAGGGTTAGGTAGGTGGGGACAGGGGATCCTGGGCTCAAATATGGTCTCAGATGCCACCTTGCTGTGTGACCTTGGGAAAATCATTTAACCCTGATTGCTTAGCTCTTGCCTTTCTGTCCTAGAGTTGTTACTAGGACAGAAAGCATTTTTTTAAAGAAGAAAATATTACAATTAGTTCTCATAACACACGCCCACCAAAATTAAACACTTTCACAAAGAATGATAAGCCCAGATGATAGAAGTTCATTTGCTAGGTAATGGTTTAGTGTATGTCAACTGTGCCTTTGCAACATTAGTGAAACTAGGGCAGGAAGAATTGGATATTTAAAATAAAATAAATGTTAAGAATGTGTTATATTCTATACTTTATGGGCTTTGTTGGGAAATAATATCACTTAAATACTTATAGAGAAAATTCTACCTGACATATATTTACAACCATTTTTCATATCAATGTAATAAATATAGACTCCCTGTTCTCATTAAGCAACAGAATATAGATTTTTTTCCTACAAATCTTTGAAAAAATGAAAAGAATCCAATTGTATTACCTAGTTGATGGATACAAAAGAAAGAAGAGAAGGGGAAAAAAAGTTTTGCACAGTTTGATACCACCCTTAGAAGAGGGGTGAAAAAAGAACAGTGAAATGCAAGCACAGCCTTCTTTTCTCTATGACAAAACTTAATTACATTCATTTTCTTTCCAAATATTCCACCTTAATTTCCTCTTTGGGCAACATTTAATATCTGAGGCCTGTATACACACAGACAAAAAATATATCTGAACAATTGTGATTATGAGTGTTGTGTTAACAGCTACTGCTGTTCTATCAAAACTGTGAACAGAGAATGGGTATTAATTAATGGGAGACATTACTAGGCGGGAAAAGTTGAGAGAGTATTCAATACGCTGTCAAAACAGTAAGTGAATTCTATAGAAAGGGTGTTCACATATCTGACAAAAATCGATCCTGAAACTTTGCTTTTTCATTTTTTGCTTAGAAACAACCCTACCCAGACTCTCACTTACTAATCTTTCAACAGCTCAGAATAACAGTGTTTATGGCAAGAAAATCAAATTTATTTTAGTACTGGTGAGATCAACAAAGACATTGTGAATTGGGGCAGAAAAGAGAGATACAGGTACATAATTTGCCTGCTTCTTAAACCATCTCATTTTACTACATAGGATCAAAGACTTCCCAAAATTAGCGAATAAGATTTGAAATAAATTAGGTCAAGACAAGTTAAATATGAAATATTTTTTTAAAAAATTCTTCATTATATTAATCTTTTCTTAAAGTGAAACACTTTGGATGCCACCCTCTAGAAAATGTGTATTTGAAACCTCTGTAGGGAAAACAAGATCTACTCTGACATCAAACTATCTGTATATTTTAGATCTCAGAAAATTATTCAGAAAGACTATCCTGTATTCACTGAATAATGCAAAAATTATTCTCTCCTGGGCCAAAATGTAGAATAAGAAAGAATGGAAAAAAGCATAGGATTTGGAGAACTTGGGTTCAAATCCTGATTCTTCCATTTACTAACTCTATGCCCTTGAACAATTCACAAATTGACTTTCAGTCAATCTGTTAAGTAGATATTAAGCACTTACCAGATGCCAGGTTCTGTACTAAATACTGCTCATAAAGAAGAAAAAAGGCAAAGGCAGTTCTTACTCTTAAGGAATTCATAGTCAAATGGAGGAGGAGACATGCAAACAATTATATACAAACAAGATATATATGTGTATATATATCTATATGTAGAATAAATTGTGAATAATTAGAGGAAGTCATTAGCATTAGGGAGGATCAAGAAAGGTTTCTTATAGAAAGTGGAATTTTAGCTGGTTCTTGATAAGAAGGATTTCCAGACATGAGATACAGCCAGTGAAAATACCTAGAACCTATAAATGGCATGTCTTATTCAAGGAACAGCAGTGGATTGTAGAGTAAAGGGAAATCAGGTGTTAAAAGACTGGAAAGGTAGGTGGAAATCCAGTCATGAAGGACTTTGAATGCCAAAAGATTTTTATTTGATCAAAGAAGTGACAGGTAGCCACTGGAGTTTATTGAATCAATGTGGGCACATAAGATGGTCAGATAAATACTTTAGGAAGAGTAACATGACAGAGGGGAGGATGGACTGATGGGGTAGGGATAGACTTGGTGACCTTGAAGATATCTTTGAGACTGAAATTGAGATCTCTTCATCCTATGTTTCAATGAATAAGAAGGGTTTTGGGTCAATAACTAGAAGCACAATTAGTTTAAATAGAATACTGTGAAGGGATTTTGGATTTAGATTTGTTTGGAATAGATGATTTTCAAGTTCTTTCAAACTTTTAAGTCAATGTTTTTATGAATTTATGCAAATTATTGAAATAATAGCTCCCCAAATGAGGGAAGAAGGAGGAAGAAGAGGATGAGAAGCAAAGATGAAGGGGGAAGAAGGGGAAGAAGAGAAGGAGCAGAAGAAAAAGAAAAGGAAAAAAGGAGGAAGAGGGACAGACATCTAGTTTTTCCAAACGTACACATCATCACTAAGAACATAATTACAATAGTTTTATTCTTCAGTAGGATCAAAACCGAGCTAGAGAATGAGGAATGAGGGAACTTATCCAAAATCTTCCCCCAAGCATCTGTGTCAGAGAACCATCAATGGGTTCTTTGGGTGAAAACACTGATTATCCTTGTTAGTATAAAATCCTCTCTGGGGTTACACCCACATCTCCCACTTACAAAATAAAAATATTTTAACCGCTATAATCTCAATATGAATTCAAGTCAATTTGATTCAGTTAAACAAAATCAACTATATTGTGCACAATTATTATGTGCATAACATTGAGAACACTTTGATAATTCAATGGATCTGTGATCTCTTCAATGTAGATAGTGTATTGCTTTTAATGGTGTAGGCTGCAAACCATCCAAGTTTTCTCATTCTTTATGAATCTTTTCTTCAACTTTTTTTTGGTGTCATGGACCTCTTTGGTGAGACCTATGGACACCTTCTAAAATAACGTTTATGGATGCATTTCAAAATGCTAGCTGTTAAAATAAAATATTTAAGATTACAAAAGAATCTATTTAAATTGAAATATACTTATTTAATTTGTTTTAAGTTCACATGCCCTTGGTTAAGTGTTCCTATTGTACATCTTTCGGCATTGTGTGGATACCACTAGAGTACAAAATGATGTCTGTCAGTTTTTCCTCACTTTCAATGTATCATCAACCCAACCTCCAGTTTTGCTTGGAAGTTCATAATAATATCTTTATGACATTTCACTTGCTTACTGCTATTAGTGCTGCTATGAATCACTTCATCGATTTGAAAACAATTTGAAGCTATATTAGAAAAGTCATTGAACTGTACATATCCTTTGTGACACTTACTGGTTCTTTACTATGAGAAGATCGAAGATAGAGGGAAAGGCCCCATATACACAGAAATATTTTTAAAAACACTTCTTTATACTTTCAAAAAACTAGAAAACAAACTTTTGCTGAGGGAATTGGGGAAGGCTGACACACTATAGCATACAGTGTAACAGAACATTAATGGAATATAAAAATTAAAAACAGAAAAATTCAGAGAAACTTGGGAAGATTTAATGGTCTCAGGCAGGGTGAAGTAAACAACAACAACAAAAAACCAATTTATACAGTAATGCATAAGAAAATGAAATTAAAGAATGCCAAGATTCATAAAAGTTTTGTATAGATCATAAAGTAGAAAAAGGAATTAGAAGTTATTGATGTTTTTCAGAAGACTTTTTCACCAATAAGATCTTTCATGTTTTGTTTATTTGTTTGTTTTAAAGCCCTCGATATTCTCTTCTCTTCTGAATATCTTGAGAATCTGTGCCCTAGTTGGGAATACAAAGTAAAAAATGAAATTGTCACTGATCCAAAACATCTTACATTCTATCGTAGAGAAATTTAACCAAGTAAGTAGCGTATTCTCTATATAGACCTTGAAAGAATAAGGCATAGGAAAGGCATGTCCTGATGGGAAGCTTGGAAGAGGGAGGGAAAGCAAGCAGAAGAGAAGAAAAGGTCCAGAGCAAAGAGTGATGCCTGGGTTGTTGGTATAGTGGACAGAGCTCTAGACCTGGATTCAGAGGGCCTGAATTGATAGACCCTCACTTTGGGTCACAGTTTCCCATCTTTCATATAAGGACAGATCTTTGCCATCTAGCCTTTCTCTAAATCTATACTCCTGGCCATGAAACCTAAATCTGATTTCAACAGATAAATGCTGCCTCTCTGCCTGCACTCTCCTTTTAGTTTTTGATGGATAAACTTAAGCATGTAAAATAAACAACAAATGAGATCAGCTATGTCACCATCATACATCCTCACTTAGCTGTGCATGCCTGGTGGCTTTGCACGCTGGTAATCTGCCATTTAGTTGCAGCAGCAGTTTACGACCAACTCAGCCAAAGATGACGACAGCCTGAAGGCTGTCAGTTTCTACATCAGTGATCCCCAAGGCATATATTTCGGTCCATACCATAATTCTTCATTATTAAGAAGCAGATCCTTGTGTGGCCTCTTGTGTAATGTGAACCAATATAAAAACCCATCAAAAATAGTTTGCTGCTCAGAACTTCCTTTAAGTGGGATGTGGAATCTCCTTCTGTGGTAGAAACTCTTGAAGGTGAGAAATGTAAAGGAAACTAAGATCATCCACAATTAATTTTAGAAACTATTTCAGTTGTAAGAGTGTATCTCAGGTCAAGGATACTGATTCCAGTATCCTCCAAAGCAGATTTATATTCAGGACTATCTGAGGATTCATTTCTCAGAAAAGAGACTAAGTATGACTATTTCCCTCTCTGAATCTGTCAATGTAGCAGAATCCATGATGAATACACAATGTCTCTTGATGGAGTTTGCTAATTGTCCCGCATGGTAGAGAGGATCTGAGATATATGCAATTGTCCAGTAGTTTTAAGCTGACACCAGGAGCTCATTTTCATCTATGTCCTTTTCAGGAGATTAGAATGAAAATGCTGACCCATTGCAGAAGGTTGCTGGAAGAAATAGCTAATAAAAATGATTGCAAAGCACTTTGAGATATAAAGTGCTGTGTAAATGCTCAGTGATAATAATACTTAGGTCTCTAGAGGTGGGAGGCTAGGCATAAATATATTAAATTGGAACCATAGACTCACAATTAGTGCAGCAATTCTAAGCATTTGAGGCAAGCTAGGTATTTTAATATCTTATTCAAATAATTGCTTTTTAAAAATACACATACCTATAAATTTTAAATGCATGGAAACTTACTTTTCATATAGAACACAAAAAAGGGACAGAAGATAAATCACAGGATAAAATAATTCTTATTATTTTCATTGGCTATACCCTATGCCTAGAACTCTCTGACTCCAGACTTCCTTCAAGTTATAGTAAAAATCCCACCTTCTAAAGGAAGCCTGCCCAATTCCCCTTAATTTTAGTGCCTTCCCTCTGTTTACTGTTTCCAAATTATCCTCTATGCAGATTGTTTTTACATCATTCTTTGTGTGTCTTGTACCCCCTTAGTTTGTGAGCTCCTTGAGAGCAAGGACTGTCTTTTGTCTATCTTTGCATCCCTAGTATTTGGCATCATGCCTGGCACTTAATAAAATGTTTATTGACGTACTGAATATTCTTTAATTCCTTTGACTGACCTCTATAAGGACCTAAAGATTTACACAGAAAACAATTTAGCTCCCTTGATTTACTGTTTTCCACTCATTACTTTTGTAAAAATAGCAATATGGGGAAGAAGCTCTTTATAAAGAAACATACTTTATGGAATCTCAGTATCATTTTTTTACTTAACCAAACAGCTATCTTACACTCAGGCTTCAAAACACAACCACAGGAAATAGATAAGTATAGTCACTCTCTAATAAGCCAAGTTCAATATCCCATTCAAAATCCTGTATATAATAATATCATAGATTTCTGCTATAAACAATATGGCCAAATGTATCAGAATTCATTCTGCTGCCTTTTCCATCTGCCTTATCCTGCTTAATTCCCCCCCTCTTCCTTTGCCCTCTGAAATCTGATGCTTTTACTTTACCGTCTCTCATTCTAATTACAAATCTTAGGAGTGAAACCTCTGTTTTTGTTGCTTACAGGGTGAAAATACAGGAAAAAGACCTGTCTCTACACTTTCTCAGTTAACTTAACCAGCTTTTGCTTCTTCCCTTTTTCCCCTCTTTTTCAGAAGCAATCCCTACCATTTTTGTACCCACTGGTGGAAATGCCTTAATGAAAGGTAGAGGGTAGAATAATAAGGAGCAAGCCATCTCAATTAACTTTAGTGTGAAGAGTCATAGAGCACAACAGAGCCTTAGACAAGGAGAAAGATAAATGTGGTGAAATAATCTCATACAAAGTTTTTCTTTTTCAGGTGTATCTCCTTACTTCTCCCATACCCCAAAATTAATTGAGGGCTCTGAGATAAAAGAAAATTATCTACTTATGCATGCTGAAATTGAGGGAACCAAACTAATTTTTTGGATCTTCTCATGACCAGCTAGCATTAATATTCTAAGTGGCAATCTATTCCAAGAAAATTTAGATAACTAGAAGACCAAATTCTCCAATACACAAATATGCAATATTTAACATTGAAAACAGCTTAATTTATATAGCACTATAAGATTTGTAGAATGCCTTATGTGTGTTATTTCATTTGATCCTCACAACAACCCTAAAAACTTACTCTCTATTTCTATTATTGTCCTCATTTTACAGATGAGGAAACAAAAGCTGAGAAAGTTTAGTGATTTGTCCATGGTTGGCAAATGTCTAATTGATTTGAACATATCTCTTCCTGATATAAAGTTTAAAAAATTTCTCCACTGAGCCATCTAGTTGCCTATAATGAAATAAAGTCAAATGGAAAATTTGAGCTGATTTCAGGGTGCTAATGAAGAGAGAAAAAGAAATCTTGAATACAGTTAGCTATTATTTAGTAATTAATACAAAATCAAGTTGTAGGTTTCTTTGGAATTCAGATCTCTAGATGAGACTAGATTACAGAGTAACTGAGTAGAAATTTGAAAGGGTTAAACTTTTTTTTTCCATTTTAGGAAATGCATAGTAATAGAATGTAAGGTAATTTTCATCAGAGAAGGGACGAGGAATGTGATTTTTAAAATTTTTCTCTAAGAATAAACTAAGGTTTAAACATCACTATTATCATTATCATTAATGACATTATTATTATTATTATTATTGATTCTTTACCTCTATTCAGCAGCAACAGATTGGGGATTTAAGATATCATAGCTGCTCATGGCTTTTTGAGTAATCAAAGAATCCATTTACTTAGCATATCCTTTCCATTTTAGAAACCTCCATTCTTCCCTCTTGTGAAATAAATGTCAGGGGCATCTAAGCTGGGCAAGTAGCCCAGCAACAGCCTAGTCATCAGGGACCAGATGATATTGATGTTCCTCTGAGATGGATTTTGTATTCTTACCTAGTGATAATATCTCTACTATATTAACTATGTCTACGTTGATTACTGTTATAAAGTGGACAATTAGGTAACATTCTAAATATGGGAGTACTATGAGATTGGATATCATATTTTCTCTAAACTTTGATTGACAGAATTTAAAAAGTCAAGTTTTTATCTTAGACCATGGAGTAAAGAGGGAATCCCCAGAATTTTACATAGGATCTGAGTCTAGACCTACATAATTGAATAATAAAACCACACTGGCACTTCTTTGAGATTGCACACTTAAAAAATACCCTGTTAATTCAAAGGAAACAACACTTTCACCAAATCTACTTTGAAATTTTTGGATTATAAACTTAGCAAATCAAATCAAAGTTGTTTGAGGTGCCATTTTAAAAACACTTTATCTTTCTAATCTTATATCATATTACTCTATACCCCGTACTCTGAGATTCAGTCATTCTGGTCCATTGAATGTGCCAGGTACTATCCAGTTATTCTCATACTATTCTCTCTTAATAGAATATCCTCTTTCGTTGTCTTGGCTTACTGATCTCCTACCCATCCTTTACATTCCATCTTGACTGGCCTTGGTCCCAGAAACTTATCCAGATTTTTCTGTTGGTGGTGACCATAGGATTCTGATCACAAATAGCATCCTAACCTACTTGACATATAATTTAATGCATAAATTAAAATGTTTGTATCTTCTCCCTTTCTAGACTGAACTCCACTGGGTAGGGACTAGGTCTTAGTGAAACTTTTGCATTTACTCATATGCTTATCATAATACACTGGATACAGTAAATGCTTAATAATATTTGTTGAATGAATAGATGGAATGAATATTGAGGCTTGTAGAAGACCTAAAAGTATAGGTTGAGTCTCAAGGAGCCATTCTTAGTGAGGGAAGACTGTTTAAAGTGGGAAAAGAGTCATGAAATGATATGTTTGTTCTTAGATTCAGGAGGCTCTGCAACAATTATATGGCTAGTTACATGATTGACTTTTCTCCTCCATTCCTCAAATGATGTTTTCCAGGGGAGGGCAAAGTTTATTCCCTTTCTTGCATTGCCTCTCTCAGTTTTTCTTTAAACAGGTTTTATTTCTAACAGGCACTCAGGAACATGTTTTCAATCACATGTTTCCCAACCACTACCACGGGGTTGACTTTGACTTTCATTGTTAAGGTCTACCTTAAATACTGAATTTTAAATGTTGGCATGGCTAGATGAATATCCCGAGAAAGAAAGAAAGAAAGAAAGAAAGAAAGAAAGAAAGAAAGAAAGAAAGAAAGAAAGAAAGACAATTTATTTCAAACTTTTATGCTATACCTTCAACACCCTATTGGTTGTCAAGTGAAGACTGATATAGTTCTCCAATGATTCCTTCAATGTTTCAAGGGAAAGGAAGCATAAAAATGGCACCTGGAGTGTTGTCTTTTGTGATCAAATTCCCACCTCGGCTTCCTTCATAATAAAGTTATAAGGGAGTTGGGAGATAGGGAGAGATATCATCTGCAACATGGAAAATGGCAGGGTGGAATTCCTGCAAGATACAGGGTCAAGCCTCACCCAGAATTCCACCCTGCCATTTTCTATGTTGCACATCTTCCCAGCACATACATGCACACAAGATTTTGCAAATGGTCACAAAGTTGTAAAATCAAGAAAAGTTATGTGAGCTACACGTAGCATCCCTAGAGAATGAATTCCAGCAATAGGAGACAGAATGTGATGTCCTAGATTGACTAGCATGGTGAAATATATGAGAAATAATGAGGTCATGTCACAATCAAGGACAACTCATTAATGTATATTTAAATAGTTTTTTTATATTTTATTTGTTTTGTTTTTTTTTTCTGGTTGGCTGCAAAGGAGCCAGAGAGATCATTAACATTTGCAAAGAAAAAAAAAGAAACAAACAAACAAACAAACAAATTAAAAAAAAACAACCACCCAGCCTTTCTCCATATAATGGCCCTATTTTAGTTAACATGTTGTCAGTCTTTAATGACTAGTGGTGTAACAGCTGGTTTTGATGTCATTTCTTTTGAGGCCACTAGATTACAAGCAGTTTATTGCATTCTTCTTCCCAGACTGCTCCCTGGATACAGCCTAAAGTCAAGAGGTTAAAGGTCTAAAGCCATAAGCTAAAGGATTTGTCATCATTTAACAGGTCACTTGTTGCTATGTACTATGCAAACTGGAAATTTTTAAGCAAGCCTTTCAGAATGATTTAATGCACATCATATTTTCAGATCTCAGTGGGAAAGGATTGAGTCTATCCAATGGTGGGGTGAAAAACCAGAGTAAATATGTATATATTTATATTCTCTCTCTATATATATACATATAATATGCTTCTATGTATATATATCTTTATATAGATAGACATGTACATGTGTTTGAACATAGGGAGCTAGTGTTACATCATCTCAGTTTTCTGAAAAACACAAATATGGGTCTATAATTGGCAGTCTCTGTAAATTGTCCTTGGTTGAAGACACATTAAAGCGACAGTGTGGTTTTGAAGGATCTCTTGGTAACACATCCAAATCTAAAGGCTAAAGGGACAAAGAAACGGGTTAGACAACCCACAGAGGGTAGTAAAGGTCACCAAGCCCTATTGTTTGCTCAGGGCTGATTTGTAGCTTTTCAGTCAATCAGAGTCTGACAGTCCAGCTATGTTGTACCAGCCAAGGGCCGTCTTTGTTCAGGGAAAGAACCATGCTTTGAAGACAGGGCTTGGCAAAACAGGAAGGCAGGAAACTCAGAAGAGAATGGATGTGATAAAGGCACTATTTTTCCCTCCTTCCAAACCTCACTGATGTGTGTCTGTGTATGTGTGTGAGTGTATGGATGTGCGTCCTCTCCAATCCTCCCTTCATCCTCTATGGCTACTGTATGCCTGTTCTCCAATTCTGAAAGAAACAGAGCTACCTTTCTGCTATTTCAGACTCACTTGATGTCACTGTACCAACTTGAGACAGTTCTTCTATTTTTTGTCTTCAAAATACAAGCCAACTGCAATTTCCACTTCCCAATGAAAAGGCTGTAAATCAAAATTTGGAGAAGTTCCCAGATCATTTGGAGTCTTTTGAGCCCAC
Source organism: Gracilinanus agilis (assembly GCF_016433145.1). Classification (NCBI taxonomy): domain Eukaryota; kingdom Metazoa; phylum Chordata; class Mammalia; order Didelphimorphia; family Didelphidae; genus Gracilinanus; species Gracilinanus agilis. The sequence continues at coordinate 322,633,815 of NC_058130.1, forward strand.
TGGCTTTTCTATAGCATCGCCAATCTGGACTTTACTTCAAGATGGCGACATTATGGAGTCGGTTTAGTCACACCCTATTTTCTGTGTAGCTGTTGCCCTCTAGAGACTCTAACAAGAAAAAGAAAACACATAAAGTGAGTCAGATGGGCAGCTGCCAGGATGCGTTATGTTGGTAGATTTTCCTTCACAAACTTTACAAAAGTATTTATTCTTTCAGCTTTCAGCTCATTTTTAAAAATTATTTTATCTTGTCCTTATCATTTCTGCAATGTTTGAGCAACAGGGAAAAAAAACCCAATAATTCCAAATGCTTTTCCAAACTGCAAACACATAAGTGCCTCTATCTGGACTCTTTTGAATAATCTGTATGTGCTTCTCTGAGTTCTGAAAAAAAGGGAAATTGTGGGATTCCAGCATATTTACTTTTAAGTTTATTCTTTATTGATGTGGGATTTGATTTGCAAGGTAGCTGGGTAAAGCTTCTGCTTCCAAGCATCATCATTGTAGATTACTTACTTAATGTAGTTTGGGAGATTGTATTCTGAAATAATTAGGAAGACTAAAAATAATTGGTGTGTGAGTTAGTAATATTGGGATGGATTTTCCCCCATTTCCCTCAGATATCTAGGACATAGGATATCATGAAAGAAAATATACCAACAGAGAAATCTTTGAATAGAGGTGGTCTAGGCATATAACAAAATTGAAGAATAACTGATAGATGACTATGTGCCCCATTGGTTTTCTTGAAATGTCAAGAAATCTAAAGAAAAGCCCAATAATATCCCATGGAGAAGTTACAGGGAAGTAGCACAAAGGATGAGAAACCATGGTTGAGTTGAGCATCCACATCACTGAGAACCAGAATAATCAAAGTAGCTAAGTATTTGTGTTTGCAGTTTGGAAAACCATTTGGAATTATCGGTTTTCTTTTAAAAACTCATTTTATTGAAATAATATAACAATGCTGTTTATTCTCTGTACTAAAGTATGAGTAAATGCCATGTTTATATGTTAATCAGTAATTCTTATATAATAAATAATCCATACAACAAAAAAGTTTTCTCTTAGGTTTCTGTCAAGTGCTTAGTTGATAGAATTTTGGGTCTGGAGTCAAGAAAATCTGAGTTTAAATTCAGCTTCAGAAACTTCCTAATTGAGGAAGTCACTAACCTCTGTTTGCCTCAGTTTCTTTAACTTTCAAAGGGGGATAATAATAGCTTTTTGTAGGGTTGTTGTGAAGATCGAATGAGATAAAAGACTTTGCACAGTGCCTGAAAGTTAATAGCTACTTAATAAATACTTGTTTCCTTCTTTTCCATTGTAGTGGTTACCATTGATAATTTTAAAAAAATTATTTGGTTTTGTGCCATTACTACATGAGTATGTATGGGAGGACATGTGAAAGGGAAGACTGTTTGAGGAAACTAAAGAGTAAAGGCAGAGGATCTTCACAGCAAAGAAGGAAGTATGGCTTTTGAATCTGCTCCTTCCATCTCAATTTTAAATTTCCTATTTTAAAAAAATCATCATCTTGGGGCAGCTAGGTGGCTGAGTAGATTGAGAGCCAGGCCTCGAGACAGGAGGTTCTGGGTTCAAATCTCACACACTTCCTAGCTGTGTAACCCTTGGCAAGTTTACTATTCTACTGCCTTGGAACCAATACATAATATTAATTCTAAGATAGAAGGTAAGGTCTTTAAAAAAATCCTTATCCATTTCATCAGAAATTAATTATCTCAAAAGCCTAGCACTGCTCATGTCAGAAATACTGAGTAAAAGTGATGGTGTTCACACAATGTTTATTTCTTTTTCCTAACTTACTTCAGCCATTAAAGCCCTTGATTTCCATAAAGAATTTACTCCAGTGACCAGGAGCGATTTGTACTTTCCATAGACTGAGGATGTAATTTCTAGCAATATTATTTATATGACATACATGGAGTCTCTCAATTGTAATTTTATATAATTTTTAAGACTGTATAAAGGCTTTGAGGACACCTCTATGTAAGTATATATGCACATAGGTATATATGTATGAATGAATAAGTTTATTTATTACTAAACTTAATTCTATTGTTCTTCCATTTCTCATATTTAAACCTTGCTCCCTGGGGGGGAGGGAACAACTTAAATTTCTTTCCTGCAATTACCACACCAGGACATATAAGGTTCTAACCTTTTATCCCTCCCTTAGGACTTTCTTTGAGAGGGGGGGAAATCTAAGAGTAAATCTGTAGTGAAAAGAACACTGGTTTTGGAGCCAGGAAACTTGGTTCTCATCCCACATCTTCCATGATTCCATTAGTAGATCTTGCTTTTCTCTTCTGTAAAGAGAGGACATTTGACTAAATAATCTCTAATGTTTCCTAACCTTTAGAATATTTGCTTACTTTTCCAGAAAACAAAAAGAAAGGAAGATAGAAAGAAGGAAGGAAGGAAGAAAGGAAGGGAGGGAGGGAGGGAGGGAAGAAGAAAGGAAGGAAGAAAAAGAAAGAAATGACATTATATTATTTCAATTTGAGACTCTGGTAGGCACAGTCTAACTGGTAAGCATTCCTACTGCTTCTGGAATAATTTGCAGGTAAAAAAGAAATAGACGATTGTTTTAATCTAATTCCCTAATCTCACAGAATTGGTTTAAGGAGAAATACTAGGCATATGTAAGTAAGCTAGTTGTTCTTTCTTCAGAAGCTGTTTCCTCTGTATGATGCCAAGCTTTGGAGGAGGTGGGGTGGGGGGCTGTGACTGAATCTAGTGTTAGAGTACTAATGAGATCACTGGAACAAATGCAATAATATTTGTAAAATGCTTAGCACAATGCCTGGAGATTAATAAATGCTTGTTCATTTTACCTCATCCTTTCCTGGGCACAAAGAGTAAGGCTTACAAATGTAATTGAACCATTGTGGTATTTTTCATTGCTAAGGGTATTGAAGTAAGCATTGACTAGCTGCAGAATAAGCCTCTTGAGTTTTTCATCTTCCCCTGCCTTCAAAACTGAACAGGTGGCACTCATGGCCAATTTGAGTACCTTTCCAGTCCAACTCACCATAGAGCATCAAATTTCTTCTTCCCTCCTCAGAAAAATGGGCGATCGGTGCAAGTGAGACTTTGTACTACCTGACAAAGCTACCCTTTGACCAAAGTGGACTGGGGCAAGAGTTACTGTATAAAACAGGAGCCTTTTCCTTGGCCTACAATTGTGCTCATTGTCTCCAAGTCAGACAAGAGCACTCCGCATTTCTAGTCCACAAATGAGAAGCTATAGTTCCCAAGTGACTATATAAATTCCCAAATCACCCATCCTTATATAAAAAAAGACTGCCTACTTTGTTCTAGCAGGGCTTTGTGTGTCTCCCTCAGTGGGAACATGTCAGGGTTTCTATTCAAAGTCCTATTTTTGAGGGATTTGTGGCATTCCTCTGTAAGAATTTGTTTGGGCTCTGAGACACTAAGATCTCCCCCATGTTTAGAATGATATGAATATAAAAGACATTTAACTAGCTATTATTTAAAATGTTTCTTTTGTAGTATTTATTTTAAAAGGCTTTCACTAAAAAAATTTAAGCTTTGCTCAACCCGAAATTTGTTTGCTTTTTGAAGTAGGAAAATTTATATTTATAACAATTTTCACCCTCCTTGGATTAAACTAATCTACCTCTGAGCTGTGTTTCATATACATCTTATTTTTTTGGAAATTATCTTTAAATTCTCACAAACCCTTCCATTCTAGTTTAAGACCTTTTTCTATTAAAAATCTGTATAATCATAATTATAAATTACAAAATTATTCAGTGTGTTTTGTCTTTTTTTCCATTAAAAAGCTCCACAAATTAAGGATGCTATTTTTTTAAACCATTGTACTTTGGTGTATTGTCTCATAGGTGGAAGATTGGTAAGGGTGGGCAATGGGGGTCAAGTGACTTGCCCAGGGTCACACAGCTGGGAAGTGGCTGAGGCCGGGTTTGAACCTAGGACCTCCTGTCTCTAGGCCTGACTCTCACTCCACTGAGCTACCCAGCTGCCCCAGGATGCTATTTTTTAAGACAACATTAAAGTTTGACCACTCTTATAAACTAAAGATCAGGAATTCAGTGATAATGATTTCAAGTTCAAAGAGATATGCTATTTCCCCTTGCTATTGATGGAAAGCTAGGCCTAGGAACATATATTTAATTTCTTGGATTCTTTTAGTTTTTAAATTATTTTTATTTCTTTCACAAGTGAGCATAATTTCCCATGTGCTTTCAATGTCTCTTTGCTCAATTGATGAAGAAGGCTATATATTTTTAGTATTAATCAGCCTTTTGTGGTTTCCTCTATTTCATCTAAATCAAATGCATGACTCAGACCACCATTGGAAATGAATCAGTAGTAACTTCCTGTTTCCCTTACCATTTCTGAATAGCTGTGTACCAAGAAAAAAGGAGTGGCACAAACTATCTCATACAGACCCATATCCTGAATTTCAATGGGAATAATAAAACTCCCTTTCCTTTTCCTTTAGTTTAAAATTTATTCCCTGAAGACCATCATCTTTCATCATATTAGTGCCCATTGGGACCCTGGCAGGGTAGTTGTTGCCATGGCAAACATATCATCTGAAGAGTAACTCATAGATCATGGGAATCATGGATCACAGAATGTTAGAGCTGGAAGGGGCCTCAGAAATTACCTAATCTGTTCAATGAACAGGTAGGGAAACTGAGACCCAAAAAGGTCAGATAAGTTTCCTGAAGGCATATACTTTTTGAATGGATCTTTCCTACCTCAGGGAAGGGTAGGATCAGGGAAGGAGGGGAAGTCTTCTAGTGATGTTTACTCACCTAAATGAACTTAACAAAATTTTACTTGAATTATTGTGTATCTGATTCATTAATTCCTTTCCATTCATTCACCAAACATTTACTGAGCTCCTGCTCTCTGATGACCAATAGGCTAGACTCCTGCAGAGCTTACAGTTTGTTGGGGTGACAAAGCAGAAACACAGAGAGCAAGTAGCATAAAATAGTACAAAATTAAGGGCATTAGAGAGTTTTTTTGATACTCAAATACTTGAATGGCTATGTGGTCTCATCCATTTTGGATGTTCCTTCTATCAGTGCAGATGATCACTTTTTCCATTCCTGTCTATCCTGTGCCACTGTCTTCTCTCTCTTTTCATAAGGTCCTCCCAATATTCTGGGGGGCTTTCCTTGCTTTCTCCTGATATCACAATGATCCCAATGTGATTCCCTGGCTTTCTATCCATTATCATTTGGACTTACTAGCCCATCATCTCTTCATTCCATACATTTTCCTTATGACTTCTCTTTTTCTTTAATGTTCTCTATAGGTTATATGTTACAGGTTGCGGGTCCTAGCTGGTTCACTTCTACTATACATTTCTCCATTGTCCTTCATGGGATATTTATCTTCAATTCTTTTAAGGCTGTCATGATGCAGATCCCATTGCCATATAGCAGCAATAGAAGAATGCTGATATTAACAAAAAAGATGGTTCTATGTTTCTGGGTGGAGTTTGTGGTTGTTTAAGGGGTTTTGAGATTTCCTGATTTTTTAAAAAGTGCTCTGTGAGGTCTAAGAAGATGGTTAATGTTGACCAAGGGTGAATCAGGGAAAGATTAATGGAAGGTGGCAGTTGAGCTGGGCTTTAAATGAAGGGGCAGAAGTTAAGTAGGCAAAGAGGGGAAAGAGTGACATTCAGAGCTCAGAGATCAATATGTAAAAAGGCATTAAAGTGTGAGATCATTTGGCATGTTTGGGGTGTGAGAAACTAGTCAAGAGTTATTTAATTTGGTAGAAGTTGAGTACATGGAAAGGAATAATAGGAAGTAAGGGATAAGGAAAGGATAGTGGATTGTGGAGAATATCGAATACTGGGCACCGAAGATTTTCATGTTGAGAAATATGATATGATTATTCATGAGGAAGATTAGTCTGATGGTGGTATGAAGGATGGATTGGAAAAGAGCAAAAAGTAGAGGCAAGATGACTGATTTAGCAGTATCCTTAATAGTTTTCTTTTTGACAGTATTTTCAGTTTGTTTATAAATGTTTACTGTAGATGGAGTTAGAAAGAATATAAACTTCCAAGGAGAATATATTGTTTAATTGTTTTGGGACATTTTGGCTGATATCATACCAAGAACCCATTTAACTTGATCATAGATTTAGACATAGAATGGACCTTTAGGAAATATTCAGTTGCCCTTGAACCCTTTTTCATTTTGATGGGGGAAAAAACCTACTGAGGCACAGAGAAATTAAGTGCCTTATGTAGGCATACTTGGGTAGGAAGTATCCAAAAATGGATTTAAATTCAAATTCTTCTTACCATTACCTGGAGTGTCGTATTCATGTTGTCTCCCCCTTTATTCATCCTCACTTTAGCTGTTAAAGGTTTACAAAGTGTTTTCCTTTCAACATACATTGGAAGTAATAAAAGTACTATTATCTCCATTTTTATAGATGATGAAATTAAGGCTCAGACTAACTGAATGATTTAGTCACAGTAACAAAGGAGTCAGAGACAGGACCTGTATTTAATTCCATTTAACCTTAAATCTCTTGATATCCCTACTTACTACAGCATACCATGGTTAACATAGTCAACTTAAAGATTGTGAGTTACCTGGTTCTTATTTAAAGTTTAGCATTTAGAACCTAAAGACTGCTAACAGTTAGTTCAATTCATTCTTAATAGCTTGGGCAAATAATATTCAAATAGAACCATGTTTTGGAAACAGATATCATATGGACAATTTAAATATATAGATTATCCAAAAACTGATTTTAGCCTTCAACTTTTAGTTTCAATTTTAAGGTTCAAAACTTTAAGGAAAAGATATTTTTATAACATAACAAAGTAGACTTATTTCACTCCATACTGACTTTTCTAATCATGGAAGCCCCAAAGAGTCAGGTATAAGGTTGAGGTTATGTATAAACCATAAACTGAGTAATTAACCCAGCAAAAATGCTAGAAAAAATTTTGTTATTTCTTCCCAAATAATCTATCAGACCTGAGTAGAAAGCAGTATATTCTATAGGTTTTGAATAATAATACACTTTGTTCTGCTAGGGCAACAACCATTGAGGGTTCTAAAAAGTCAGTTCTTCAGCTATTCAGTGCCAGGAACTGGGTGACAGCTGGGTAGTTATTTCTTCCTGACACATGCAGCCAAAAATAGTGCTAATACAGAAATTTAACTTAAGCTCTGCCCCCACTGTACCATCTTATCTATTACCTGTCCAGGACAGTTGTTAACTCCAGAGTCCTTCACAAGCACCCTATGACAGCTCCTAAGAGCACTGTATATCTGTGGCCCTTGAACAATCATTTCTCCAGTATTTGGCAAGAAAATAGATGCAATGTACCTGCCAGACATGGGCAGTGGAAAGAGACATTCCATAATGAGATGGTGTAGCTCTGTAAAGAAGTTTTGTTTGACCCATTCATGGGAAAAAGAGGGAGAAGAGGTCAGACCATAAAAAAGTTTAATTTTTGCTTGACATCATTTTTCTAAGTTTTAAAAATGTTTTTAAATGTTGGACATTCACATAATGCTTTTTATAAGCCTCCTTAGAGATGTGGATGAGAGAAAAGAGCTTTCTCAGAAGCTGACATACTAACCAAGAGCCTTGGGATTCATTTTCATTTTTTTCCAAATATTTCATTTGTAAAGAATCTGATTAGGATTATTCCTCTTGGGTCTAAAGCTGAGAGAAATCACATTCATGCTTACATAAGATAAAATAATAATATTGCTCTAATACCAAGGCAATATGATAGTAGAAACTTGTTTCATGTAGCCTCCAAAATATTTTTGTTTGGAAAAAACCCTTAATATTATTTTTTATCTTTTTAGGGTTCTTGAGTTTATTAATATTTCCTTCAATCACATTATATGCAGAAATCATGACTTATGTAGAATAAAGGATTTATTCCAATGAGTCTCTGCATACTTTTTCTCTTAGTTTGAGTTGCAACTCTTTGATACTTCTAGTGCAGAATAATAATAATAAAAGGTAGGAAATTACTTAATACTTTAAGTTTTGCAAAGCAGTTTCCAAATACAACCTCTCATTTTATCCTTATGAACAATCTTGGGAGGCAGGTTCTATTATTATCCTCATTTTGCCGATGAGGAAATTGAGGTAGATAGAAATTAAGTAACTTTCCCAGGTTCACACAGGTAATAAGTGTCTAAGGTTGATTTGAATTTTGGTCTTTCTGACTCCAGTCCTAGCCCTTTACCCATTTAGCTGCCCCATAAGTGCTTGGGAAGGAGGTTGAGGTGAAAAGACATTTCAAAGGGAATGGGTACAGCTTAGAACAGAGAAGCTTGATGATTAACATCCACCCTAGGAAAATGTAAATTAGTTTCATCCTCACTAGGTGCTAGTTAGTACAATGAGCAATTCTTGGCATCTGTGTAACTAGAAGGAGGTTTATTTTGTAGTCTGGATTCTTTTTAAAAAATGTGAGTTCCATCTTGCCCAACCTGGAAATGCAGTGGCCACTCATGGTCCCACTCACACTACTGACTGGCATGGAAGTTTTGACCTTTTCCACCCTGGTTAGTTCCCCTGTCCTTAGGCAATCTGTGGGTACCCTGATTTTGGAAATTCACTGTATTGATATCAAACTTAGTGTACCCATCTGACTGGCTTAGCTCATTACAACTTATAACTCCTGATTTTAATTGATATACTTGCAAACTTAGTCTTCCTGGTTTCAGGGATTACAGGAGTGTGCCACCATGCCCAATGTGAAATAGAAAGAGTTAAGAAACCTCTGAACTTGTCTCACAGCCAGTTGTACAGTGAGGGAACCTGCACCAGTAAAAATAATATTTGAAAGAGGAAAATTTTTATTTTAATGTGATAAACACTCACAAGATGGTTCCTTTTACAAAATCGCCAGCTTTGGAGTTAGAAGGCTTCTGAAGTTTTCTTTCAAAGCTTAAAATCTTTCCTTTGCCTCTTCTGTTTCCCTTATTTTTATGTCAGAAAAGGATAAGGAGGAAGTTCTAACTCTTCCCCCATTTTCTTACAGAGCATTATTCATATTTTGTCTTATTCTTAGAATAACATCTCCTAAAATAAAACAGACAAAAGCATTTTGGTTTTGCAATTCCCAAACCTGCAGAGTCCTGGGGATTGTGGATGTGATAATAGACTAGAAATTAAAATCTGCACTGGAAAAAATTCTGAAAACATAGGAACCTAGGAAGATAAATTGATAATATGTATAAATTAGTTAGATTGGGAGTCTGCCGTAAAAGCTATCTTTAAACTATCTGCCTTTCTTGTTTGGTTCAACAGTCCCACCAGGTAAGGCTTAGCTTTAAAGAGTCAAACTTCCTCAAGATATATGCATACTGCTGAACTAAAAGACAAGTTGTAGTTTCCAGGAGGGTTATCCCCTTCTTAGAGATTTATATGTCAGTAAAAATGAAAGAAATCACTATCTACTTAATTGGGGGAAACTTTTGGCTTGGCAGTGCAAAATTCATTACTGTTCAGATGTTTAATAAGTAAATGTCCTCCCAGCACTTCCAAATGGCTTCTGTTCCTATTGAATACAATTTTCTTTTCAAACCATTGATGTGAAATGATTCTATTGACACTAGCTATTGAAGTAAAACCTTTGGTTTAAAGGAAACCATGTCCAACGTTTATCTCAATTGACTGAATTTTAAAAATTTTATTTATTCTTCATCTATTTTGTATGCAAGTTGAACAACACAAAGTCAGATCAAACACATCCATAGAATAATGCTATGGGGTTTAAACCAGTTCACAGGGTGTGGGGTGGGGCAGGGGATTCTGCTTTAGTTTGCAATGAAAGGCTCTGATGTAGTTTCCCATACATAGGCACAGCAGTGAATATGCTTAGTCACTTTTTCAGGGCTCCTAACAATTATGTTTCTGCCTTAATTTTATAATACTTTGCTTTTGTCCATATAATTTCTGAATCTGTTTTCTCTCTACTCTTCTCTCTCTCTCTCTCTCTCTCTCTCTCTCTCTCTCTCTCTCTCTCACTCTGTCACTCTCTCACTCTCACTCTCTTACTCTCCTTTACTCTCTTTCACTCTCTTTCACTCTCTCTCTCTCTTTCTCTTTCTCTTTCTCTTTCTCTGTCTCTCTTTGTCTCTGTCTCTGTCTCTCGGTGTTTCTGTCTCTCTCTCTGTCTCTGTCTGTCTGTCTGTCTCTCTCCTTAGTGGTCAGGTTAAATTTGAGACTAATAGCAGTGACCAGCCTTCTTTGATTTGTGGGTGTGGCAGCTTCTCTTGGTCATCTGGGGGCAAGTATTGGAAGAAAAGGACGCAGCTCTTAAATTGCTTGGACTGGTCCAGTGTTTTTTATTTTTAATTTTAAAATTTTTTATTTCAAGTCAAGTTATGATGCCAATAGAGCAAAGACACCTCGACTAACCTTTCTGGGAGTTAGGGGATCACTTCCTTCTGTCATTTGAAGTCAATACAGATTACACATCTACCTACCAGTAGCGTTAATCAGGGTCCATCATGTCCAGTGAAAATAGCTTCTGGGATGGAGCAAGGGACTAGTCCACTAGCAACACCTCTTTGTCCCTCCCATATGGATGGGACATGATTCCAAAGGATTAGCTAACAATTATATGCTCTGAACTGATCAATTCAGTCAATTTACTGTGCAAAGTAAATTGATCCTTCAGAACAAAAGGCTTTGTCAGCAGGGAGCTACCTGAGAAAGCAGCATGCCTGTGTAAACAGTTCTGTCCTTGCCCCAGTGTGGAGTGGCCCTGCGCCATATGGTGCCACTATGAACTTATTAGCTGACGGATTAACTGATCTCAGCATTTGGGATCCCCAGTTTCCAGCTGTGAGAATGATTGATGGGCTAACTACTGCTCCAGTCTTGGAAGTTATTTCCTCCATTTAACAGAGTCAAGAAGACAGAAAATTGCCCCCTTTGTAAATGCTAATCTCACCACTCCTTCGAACACCCAACATAGCAATTTATTCAAGGCAAAGTCTTAAAATTGGTATAGTGCACATCAAATGCATACTAATTAGCAATTTCTTTTGAAGGCTCCATCACTTATTAAGGGTCTCCTTTTCCATATGTTCATCATGCCCCACTTCACCCTTTAATTACAAAACAGCACTTTCTACTAATTGTGAGAAGGTATATTGTGCCCAGAATCTCTATTAAATGCTATACCTTCTAAGGCCTAATTTAGGGTCGTGTAGAAGGCAGACAGATAAGTAGGCAAAAAAGCTTATAACTGTCATCAGCAATTTTAGGCATATATGGGTGTTGTTCAGGAGGGGCATCTCATTGAAGATGGCAACTATGGAGCTCTCATCAATGGGCATTTCTCTAACATCCTACAGAAAGATAGGGTGGCCCAACTTTAACAAATGGGGGCTTTCCAATGTGGAAGAACCTACATTAATAAAAAAAAAAGGATGACAATGATATGATTTACAATACACCATTTAATAACCGGTGCATAAAGGGACACTATGGTTTCAGTGAAAATAATATTTTGTCCCTGACTTATACTCCTGGTATCTTAAATTGATATACACTAGCTGTATTAAAGCAAAAGGAAATTTGCAAAAGACATGTGAGTGATAAATATTCCTTATCTTGGCAAGTGTTGATGTTTCTTCTTAACTAAGGTTCAGTGCTTTTATGCCTTCATGACACCTAGGTAACTCTAACCTTGATCCCAGTTATATACCTGTCATTTATGGGCTCTCATTATCAATGGCTCTGCAATACAAGAGGATAAAGAAGTGGTCAACCCCTTTCCATGGTCCTTTATTGCTACAGAATCTTGTAGGTAATTTATTGATGGTTTTTAGTACTTTCTCTTGGCAACAGAAGAAGACACTGCTAGAGCTTCATTGGCTATGTATGCTGCTGAATGTTACTGGAACCAAAGAGTTCTGGGAGGAAAGAGAGACTCCCAAAATGTAAAATTCAGGACTAATCCATTTGGGAGATTATTCTGTTCTCCCATCATGTGTCTAGATTGTGAATGGAGCTTCCATTAATCAATGGCCAGCTTGACTTCATCAGATAAAGAGGGGAATGAGAGCCTGTGAATATCTTTAGGAGCAAGATAGTACTAATTTACCTACTAGGTGACACAGAGCATTGGCCTTGGAATCAGGAAGACTCATCTTCCTCAATTCAAATCTGATTTCAGATACTTAATAGCTGTGTGATCCTGAGCAAGTCACTTACCCCTGTTTGCCTCAGTTTCCTCATTGGTAAAATGATCTGGAGAAGGAACTGACAAAATCATTCCAGTATCTTTGCCAAGAAAATCCCAAATGGAGTCATGAAGAGTCAGACATGACTAGAATGACAGAACAACAACAATTCAAGTGACATCTGTCTCCAATTAGAAGGAGGAGCTAGATTTGCTCTTAAGATCTCATTTAGCTGGAATTTTTAGGCAAGGGACCATTATGTCACTAAAAGGGCTACACAGAAGGTGATGTTCAATATGCATGGATTTCATACAGACTCTACCTTGACTATTAGATCACTGCAGATGTCTCCTATTATTAGTTGTTTTTTTTTTTTCCTTTGGGGTCTGCCCTTCATCTTTCTGGACTCCTTAGTGCTCTTGCTCAGAGATTGCTCTTGTTGAACGGTTTCTCAGCACTTTGATCTGCTTTCTTATTGCCATTTTCAAATTTTGAAATTCCATTGTTATACTTAGCATTTTTACATATTCTCATAAAACTTTGCCCATTTTCTGTATTATTCTTGTATTACATGCATCAATATTTTGATTTATTCAGTTTTTAGCATCAGTCATAGGTAACAACACAAAGGAAAAACAATGCACAGACATACATTTTTCCCAAAATGACATGAACAAATGGTCTTTAATTGGGAGACAAGCAGACATGTTGGTGTATATTGGTAGCTATGGAAATAACTTGGAATTAAACAACCAAAGTGAATAAATCAATTAACAACTGTTGATCTAAAAATCTTACTACTGTACATATGCACCAAAGAGAACACGAGCAGAAAAAAAAAATGGTTCATACCAATATTATTTATAGTAGTCAAACTGGAAACAAAATGGGTGGCTGCTTATGATTTTGGGAATATCTAATCAAACTAGTATATAATGGGATAGGCAATTATCCTGAGTAAACAAATGATGAACATAAGGATTTTAAAGAAATACGGGAAAATTTGTGTGAATCAAAGCACTATGAAATAAGTAAAACTAGAAGAACTACACAATGTTTACAATGATCAAAAATAAAAGAACCCTAAAAAGGAAGATAAACTGTGAATAGCTAGAATGTCCGATCTTACTCCCCAAGAACAGATAAAAGAATCTTCTCTCCTTTTTGCAGAGGAGACCAGGGGCGGAAAGTTCTTGCATTCTCAGAGAGAGTCATTATATCAATTGTTTTGATAAATTGTTTTTCTTTGTTACAAAGGAGAGTTCAGTTGCTAGAGGCATACAAGTTATCAAGAAACAACTAGTATAAAAATCAATAGTTGTTGCTGTTGAGTTGTTTGTTCATATCTGACTCTTTGTGACCCTATGGGTCATAGCTATCCATGGAATTTTCTTAGTAAGGATACTGGAGTGGTTTGCCATTTCCTTCTCCAGTGGATCCAATGGATCCTTTTGTCAGGAAGTCAAGTGACTTACTCAGGGTCACACAGCTAATAAGTATCTGAGGCCAGATTTAAACTCATGAAGATGAAACTTCCTGATTCCAGAGTTAGTGCTTTATCCAATGAGGCACCTTGCTGCCCATGAAGGTATTCATAAATCTTTTCATAATCATTAAAACTAAACGAATCATGGAAATTAGATATAGGAAGAATTTAGAGATCTAGTCCAACCCTCATAACTTTATGGATGAAGAAACAGATTAGGTGAATTTCTTTAAATTATATAGGCTGTTGAGAGCAGAGGCAAGACTCTAGGCTTGATCCTTTGACAGTAAATCTAGGGATCTATCCACTAAACCCAGTTAGATGATGCAGTGGATAAAGTGTTGATGCTGGAGTCAGGAGACTCATCTTCCTGAGTTCAAATCTGGCTTCACACCTTTACTGGCTGTTGTGACCCTGGATGAGACACTTAATCCTTAGTTTCTTAGTTTAGCCTTAGTTTCCTCCTCTGCCAAGAAAACCCCAAATGTGGTCACAAAGAGTTGGACATGACCGAAAAGAATGAACAGCAACAACATCCACTAAACCACATTGTTGTCCACCTAAGAGAAGACTGGGGGAACATGAGCACTTTCTTCTAGTGTTTAAAGGTTTGTCAGTGGGAACAAATTAGAATTACTGTTTTGGGCTTCAGAGGACAGAGCCAAGAGCAATGGTTAATGTTACAAAGAAGCAAACAGAAACTTGATATCAGGAGAAAAATTATCTTACAATCAGAGCTGTCCAAAGGTGGAAGGGAATGTCTTGAGAGGTGGTATGGTGTTTTTGTAAGAAATAAAATGGATATAAGAGGATAGATAAAGAGGAAGTACCAACACAGGCACTCACTATTTATCCTTCTGTTTACAGCATTAATTAACTGTCTTACATCACAATGCAAGACAGGAAGCCAGTTGGATCATGGGAAATGTAGTTTGAAAGAGCCCTAAATGTCCACAGGAAGTTTAGATCAGGGACCTCAAAATTAGTTCAAGGACTCTCAAATTTCCAATATCACATTCCCCCTTGAGATCCAGAGGAAAGACTGGTCTTCCTGATGGATCTTGTAAATATAGCCAACTTTTAAATTACAGAAATTTGGGAATAAAAAGAAAAGAGGACAAAACCAATGATCCAATGATTGCTAGGCACATTGACAAAAAGCCAATTGGGGGCAGTCCTCTTTGGCATAAGAGTGTACATTAAAAAATGTATTCAACTCCCCATAGTTCAATCAACTGCATCCCAAAGTTCATTGTGGATCTTCATGATGCAGTGTAGGTTCTTCAGGCATCTTCATGGTGCCTTCTCCAAACAGGTTTGTTGTCTGGATTCTGGGGAGATGGCAAATTTCTTATCCTGAAATTACTCTCAAAAGAATTTAAACTTTACATTATAGATTATAAAATATACATTCCTTTCTGAGGAGAATAACATATTCCCCCCTGAAATTACTCTAAACAATTTATACTTTACATTATAGATCATAATACAGACATTCTGGTTAAAAACATACCTTTTCTTCCTCTATAAAAGTGTTTAAGAAAAGGTTGGACCATCTGAGTGCTCCATAGCTATCCATATGATGTTGAGACATCAAGAGAATAGGGAACTTATGGAAGGGTATGGACAAATGCTGAAAAGATTGAGAAAGTGTATCTGATGTAGATCTTTTACTCTGCATGGAATACTCACATTCATGACCAATAATTTGCATTTATATAACACTTTAGGGTTTGCAAACTACTTATAGCTATATGATCTCATTTTATCCTTGTAACAATTCTGTAAGGTGTGTGTTATTATTGTCCTATTTTACAGATGAAACTGAGGCTAATAGTATTCAATGCCTTGTCCAAGGTCACACAGCTAAGAAGTATCTAAGTTAGGATTTGAACTTAGTTCTTATCTGATTCCAGGTCTACCACTCAACTATTATTCCAACTAGCCTCCATTGGTAGATCCTTTAATGTATTGAACCTGATTAGAGAGGAGAGGAATTGGAAGTACAGAGAACCATTAGGATATTATTTCAGTTCTCCTGGGGAAAGTGGAAGATAGCCTAGATTAGAGGATATGGGGTGAGGAAAAACATAGCTGTGATTCATACCAGCATAGAAAAAAATATACAGAACCTTACATACACTCCCTTCAACCACTATTAGAAAAATATGGGCAGCTGCCTTCCTCCTCTTCCTTCTACTTCACAGAAGCCTGAGATATACAAGGAAATGTTATCTCTATATGGCAGAGAGACAGGGCTTGACTCAGGAAGTAAAAGCAACTTGGACTTTTGAATGTGCCTTCTGTGTATCATTTTAGGGGGAAATTCAGAGAGAGGTCTTTCTCCAAGACCAGGATTGTGGGGCAAGCTCCAGCATTGGACCAATTTGATAGATGGCATTAGAGATATTATGTCAATTGCAATATGAACTGGACCTAAAGAATCTTTAGTCTGGAATAGCATGAGTAAGGGAGGCAGGAGTATGTAAATCTGGACTCTGGAGAGTGGCACCCAGGAAGACTATTCCTTCATGGAGATAGATGGTCTTTAAGTGTAGCATCTCATAAAAAGGAAATGGATCAAAGCCAATCTTATTCTACAGCAGTAGGGTAAAAGGTAATGTAAAAGAGAGAATAAAAGAGGTCTCCAATGCAAAAAGTTTCGTTTAGTTGTTAATCACTTTTCAATTTTTGTCCAACTCTTCATGACTCTATTTGAGGGGCACAAGAAGGTTAAGTGACTTCTTTAGAGTCACACAGCTAATACATGTCAAATGCATGATTTGAATCCAGGTCTTCCTGTCTCCATGGCTGGCCCACTTTCTGCTCCTCTACTGAAATTGGTTTTGACCAAACAAAATACAATACATGCATGTACGTGCATACACACACACAAACACACACACACACATATCTCATTGTTTGAGACCACCGTAGTGCTGGGAAGAGTGAGGGGATTAATAAAATGTTCATTGATTGACTCTGGATTAAGACTTACCTGTTTCCTATTTTCATTTTGTCTATATGTCTGACTTAAGTATTCTCCTAGGTACTTAAATAGGGCTTAATTACATATTTCTCTAGAATTGAGAATGTCTATATATGCACATGGTAACATGGAAAGGATTTATGTGAGTTTGTGAAGATTTATATAGCCTTTGCCTATTTTTGTCATTGACTTTTATTTGAAATGGGAAAACCAGGTTCGTGTATTTATTTCTTTATCCTACACCAACTAACTTTAGGCTAAATTTCTCACAAGTAAACCTAGATTGATATTTGCTACAGATAAACTAATAATACACACATGAAAATAATAAGAATCATAAATAATTAACATTACATTTAATTTAATTGTCCATTTTCAATTTTGGACTTGAACATATTTATAAAATATTGGTGTTACTCTCACAATAGAAACAAGTGAATATTGGCAATTAGAAGCTAAGGTAACCAAGGTCAGAGGAATTTCATCTTTATTGATAAGAGTAAGACCACCCCAGTAAAGAAAGAGAAGATTGGGCAGACGTTGTGTAGCAGAGAAAATGTCAAAAGAGAGCACTTGATTCTTGATTTCCACAAATTTCTGGTTGTTGCTTTCCTAGACTCCTTAACTTCAAACAGAACACAGATGCTATTTTCAAAAACCTAACTTTTGTGATTTTTGGACAAGACACTTTCACTAAGGACTTAGGCTCCCTCCTTGAATTGGCTGGCCATTCACCTTACTTTCCAGACCTAGACTGTGAAACTCCCAAACATCGTCATATCATTCCCTCCTTGCACTACTCCCCCCACCCCCAACTTTGCAATCAGTTATAAAATCAACACTTATTTATGAGAAGGATATCTCTATCAATAACCCTATGATTGCCAGCCATCCTTCTGATTTGCCTGTCCAGAACATTCCTACCTGTCTACCATATCTCTTTTTGTGTTATCTTCCTCTATTTAGAATGCAGGTTACTTGAAGGAGAAGGACTATAGTATTTACTTGTATTAGTATGCCCAGCACTTAGCATAATGCCAGGCCAATTGAACTTAATCAATATCATTTTATTCATTCATTCCTTCATATGTTCTGGGTCTCAGTTCCATCATCCATAAAAGGAAGATGTTGGAAACTAGGCTGGCTCTGATGTCTTTTTTATTTCTACTATTTTATGATTAATGTATAGAATTTTACCATATTCTTACCCACATTCCTGTATTTTTTTCAAATCCATAATAATTTATTTAAAAAAACTTCATCTATTTAAACTAATTTGTATTTACCTTATAATATATTATAATACATTGTTATTATCTTATAATTCCTTATAAACTCTTCAGTTTATAAAGTACTTTTAGAAACATCTTTGGAACAAAATGAAAAGTAGCTCTAGGAAGTGGTTGGAACAAATTCTTTACTTGAAGCATTGGGGAATAGTTGATTTTTTAAAATTGTTTAAATGTCTAGAGCTATGCTCTCATTGGTACTGAGAACTGCCAAAAGGAAACTCCTTCTAACAAAGCAGAAGGCATCTTCTCTGTAGTTTAGTTTCAAAGATTTGCCATTGGCAATGAATAGTTTAGAATTTGCCCAGAACTTCCACTGCTAGTATGTCATCAGAGTATTTAAAATCTATTCTTGATGGCTCTAAGGTCATCTGCCTTAGAACATAGATGTTTCTACATCATAAAAGAATAGAAATAGGACCGCAAAATATAAAGATTAATCATTTTATTGCATCTTCGCAAGTAAGTCTCCAAAGAGAAGTCTAGCTGACAATAGTGTTGGGTTAAACTACTAGTAGTGTAGTAGCAACCATTTTTGGATTGAGATTCTGTACCATTCCTACAAAAGGTTATATGCTCCCTTCCTTATACATACATCTAGGTTATATGAGTAGATATTGAGATGATCTATAGTTCCAAGACTTTGGAATCCATTTTCATCTCTCTATATAAAAATACTTTCTGACTAAAATTGGCCACATAGGACATAGTGAAATAAAATACCACGAATTCCATGTCTTGGTCCCTATCTTTAATCAATAAACTTATAAGTAACATCTTAAACTAGCCATCTTACAGGTGATTTTCTTCATTTTTTAACACTTCTTTCTCATCTTTCAAATGTTTTTTTTGACAATAACTCCCATCCATATGAATGGTCCTACTTTCCATTCATTTGAATCAGAACTAGTGCTGAAACATTTAAGGGGGAAAACCTATTTATCTTTTGTTTTTTCCTTGAACTAGACCTTTGAGGAAAAAAGCATGAAAATTGTATTATTTTTTGACATTCAGAACTGTATGAAAGGATTCAAATGATTCTTTGAAAAAATAATGATGGCAGTTGGACTAACAGCTCATATGCCAAGTTAAAGCTTGATCTAATTTGAAATGGCCAGAAATTTGAAGTCTCAAAAAAAAAACCCCACAAAAAACAACTCACTATTTATAATGGAAACTCAAACACAGTAGTTCGTGATGGAAACTCTATCATGGCAGCCAGGTGAGTGGTGAACCTGGAATAAAGAAATGTAATTAAATTGTCTATATCTGGAAGAGAGTTGACTAATCATTCATTGGGAACCTTCCAAGTTATCATCTTTTTCTCCTATTAGTTCTCACCTTAATCATCTTTAGGTGTTTTATTTTCAGCTGAAGCATCGTGCTGATCAAACTCAGTTATTTCTTTTAATTACTAATGCTGTAAAGATGTTGCATCTTTTCCAAGCTCCTTTACAGCCCACTACCAAATCAATTTAGGCATCTCAAAAGCATTTCTAAAATACCAGATGCTCTGTCAGCTGTGCAGAACAATGTGCTAATAATTATATTTCTCTCTCTAACAGCAGATCAAAGCCTGAGAAGAGGTGACACACACCTAGGATATTCAAACTCTGGCTTGAAGGTCAATTGGATCTGTAGACATATGTTGCTGATTTTGTAACATGAAAGCCAGCTAAAAAGAACAGATCAGTGAAATGCATGTACTCAGAATCTTAATTTCAGACCTAACCAAATGTTTACAGAATAGTTTGTAGGTGCTTGCAGTTTCTTGTTATCATACTTATTAAAGCTTGGCAAACCTTTAATAACTATTCTATCAACAACCCACAGGGGATATGATTTTAGTCTTAAAATGCTCAAATTTTTGTACTTACTGAACGATTTTTAATTGGAGGTATCTGGACCATTTCCTGATAGACTGCCCACATTGCCTTATGGAAGTGAAGAATGCATTCTCAGCTTGAAAAGGCAACTAGCATTTGGGGGTGGGGAATAAAAACCCTTTGTGTGAGCAGAGGAGAGGGAAGGAAGATAGATGGCAGAGAAGCCCCAAAGAAAACAAGTATACCTTAAGATGGGGACTCAAAGCCATAGAATGAAACATTAACTATACTCCGAGCCATCTTGAGGTCAGGTTGTCTTTGCTTGGTTTAACACAAAACATTGGAACATGAATACAAGTGATGATCAATAGTGGATGAACTCAGATAAACTGGAAATGAGGCTCAAATTCACTCAACATCAGTGAATTTATAAGAAACCTGCAGCTTTAATATTATGGAAAGAAAGAGTTGGAAATCATGGAAAGAATAACATACCAGGAATCTACTTCTCTAATCTGATCTTCAGACAATAGATTGTCTCTTGCCAGGTCTAGACTCAATGATTTTCTAGATTGCTAGGAATTGCCAGCAATGATGCTTTCCTGGTATAGCCTTTGAGAATATGAGGCTGCTGTCCTACTGTGATGAAGAATTAGAAAAAGATATTCATTCAGAACCATTACTACAGTAATGTTCAAGAATCCACAGTCACCCTCATACCATGATGTAATATTATAGGAAAGAGGCACTGAGGAGGGAAAAATAATACATTACATATAATTCCTTTTATTCCAAGGCTAATCCTGATAGTTTTTTTTTTATTTTTAAGAATGCGGAGAGAAGTGAAAGAGCAAAGCGTTGCATTTGATTAGCACTGTATATCTAATATTATGGGTTTGGAGCATTGGAGGATCTGAGGGTTCATTTATTCCAATGCTATTGTTTTACAGATGAGGAGGAAACTGAGGTCTAAAGATGTCAAGTGACTTATTGGAGGTCATATAGGTAGTTCGCAACAGAATCCAGATTTGAACCCTGTGGGCAGCCAGGTAGCTCAGTGGATTGAGAGCCAGGCACAGAGATGGGAGGTCCTGGTTTCAAATATGGCCTCAGACACTTCCCAGCTGTGTGAGGCACTTGACCACCATTGCCTAGCCCTTCTGCCTTAGAACCAATGGTTCTAAGACAGAAGGTAAGGGTTTAAAAAAAAAAAATTTGAACCTAAGTTTTCTGACTCTAAATCCAGTTTCCTTTCTACTACCTCACACTGCTTTTTAATGTGTCCTTATCCTTATAACAATCCCACAAATCATGTGGAAGATCATTTTATGACTATAGATATAAAGACAAGTAAGAATTAAACTATTTTTAGAAGTCATACAGTTTATTAATTAATGACTGACCTACATCTGTAATCCATTTGTACCGATTCAATTCAATCCCTCTAACTCTGAAGTATCCAGTCTGTGCAGGGTACTGTGCTAGGTATTAAGCTGCAAAAAAGATGAAATAGTCCTGGTCTCTCAAAGAACTTCCATTCTCCTGAGGTGGGGAGGGAACAGGATATAATGTGGATATAGAGAGATAAGGACAAGACAAAGGATGTGCAAAAATCATGAAAAATAATTTCAAGATTGACAGAAAAGTAGCTATTGTGAGGAGGTGAGATCAGGAAGAGACTGGATTCAAGTGGCTGGCTTTTTGTGTGTTTGTTTTTTTAGTATGTTTGTATATTTTAGCCACAACATTCTTTAAATTCACAACAGAGACAAGCACAACTGGATCATTTGCTGATTTACATAGATTGTAGCTATTTGATGGGCAAGTAAGTTATTGACTCCTTGAGGGCAGGACTCATACTTTATTCCTTTACATGTTAATTATGATTAAATAATCATTATTTATATTTATATCATACTATAAAATTCACAGAGGGTTTACATAATGCATCTATGTCTACTATAGTGTTGGGCATATATTTATTACTTCATATAATCTTTTAAATCCTTATGGAAGTTGTACTTCCATACAAATGTATATGCATACATACATGCTTATAATATATATCAGGGAGTACATAAACATACCAAGCATTTTCATTTATACAAACAGGCACATGCACATATGCGTACATACATGCATTCATATGTTTTGCACACTACAGAAACTTTGATGCATATATTTGTGTATGCATTATGTATACATGTGTTATAGACACACTTACACATTACTTACACATGCACGATGTAAACTTACTGATTTTTCTTACAATGATCCTGTGTAAATATTGTGATTATTTTCATCCCCTACTTAAGATACAGAGATGTGAAATCCTTCAGATGATGATGTAGCATGTGTTAAATCTGACCCAGGAAACATGGATTGATTCCCAACTCTAGTTCCAGCACTCCTTCCATTACCCCGTGGAATACATGTGAGTAGATCCCTATGTACAAGTATTCATGAGAATGATCTATGTACACATTGACAGTATCCTTGATGAAAATAAACAGGCAGACGTTCACTGAAAATACTTTACTACAACAACATCTTCATGATCACACAAATGACGTAGATTTTTGAGAATAAGGTCCTATCTCATTTATTGTTCTTATTTCAAGAAAGCATTTGATTCCATCCAGCAAAATGTAGCTTTAAAGGTTTTCCTCTAGGAATATATTACCTTTGCTGATGTTAGGAACATGCATCTTTGATAGATGTAACTATGGAAAGATGAGGAACACCATTAGGGAAGAATAAGAGAAGCAAGATAAGATGAGGAAAAAACAATGCCAGAAAATTTGAAGGTCAAAAATGTGTATGTGTGTGTGTATTTTATGGGGGGGGTTGGGAAGTGAATTTCTATAGTCAATGCCAAATGCTGGATAAGAATCAAGGAGAAGGATGAAGAAAAGACCATTGGATTTGGTAACAAATTGTGAAAGAGTAAAATCAGAATTTACAAATAGGTTTTGGAGCTACATATAAAAAAATAATCCTTATGAAAAAGGTAGGGAAACAGGTTGCCAATCAATAATTAGTCTTTTTTGCAGCATTCATGCATGCAATCAAAAATGTATATTATGAAAATATGCATATGTGTGTACATGTAACACACAAATGCAGGTAGATGGCACAATAGATAGAGCCAGGATCTGGAATGAGAAAGATCTTAGTTGAAATCCAGCTTTAAACTTATTAGATGTGTGACTCCTGGGAAGTCCACATGGACCCTCTAGGACAGTGATGGGCAAACTACGGCCCAAGGGCCAGATGTGGCCCCCTGAAATGTTCTATCCCACCACACAACATTATTCCTAATCTGAGGAATACAATGAGTAGGATACAATACAATGAAACTTCAAAAGAGTTGCCTAAGAAACAGACTGACAGATGAGTATTTCCTTTCCTTTGGCCCCCTCTTTAAAAAGTTTATCCATCTCTGCTCTAGGACATAGCTTAAGAAGATGTAGACCCTTTTTGTCTGGTTAACAATAAACAGATTCTGGTGACGTAGGTGGTCTTGGGACATCCACCAAATCTGAAAGGCTATTACTCCATGTTTGTGGGCCATTTTATGTACTGAGATGACTCAAAAGTAATATCTAAACTTCCAGTGGCTTTCAGGAGGCTTCATCAAAGGAGGGACAGCTTGAGTCTTAGCCCTCTAGGTTATTCAATGCCAAAGAACAACTTTGCCACTTTTCAGGGAAAAGATAAACTTAATCCCCTAATCCATGCTGAGTATTGGGACCAGAGAATAAGAGAAAGTAACCTTGATAAATAGTCGTCATATCACACAGGATGAGATGTTAAAGTGTTAACAGATATGACACTCTGTGCTCTCTTTTTGAGATACAAATGACAATCTGAATCAAGAAAGAAATAGTTCCATTGGCTACGTAAACAATTTAGCCGTATCTTTGGGGTCTTGGATAAATTTCAGCAATTCAAGTATTCAAGAGACTGCAAGAAGGGAAACTGCCAGTAGAAGAAACACCTCATGAGAGAGATGAAAGAATTTCTTTCTTGTTCTCCCTTCAATTTGCTGTGTTGCTTTGAAGTGAGCTTCTGGACTAGAAGACACCAAATCCATTTGGGATCAGAGGCACTTGCTTCATATGGACAATGGATACAGAGAGGGAGTCACTAAAGTGAAGAAGCAGCTTTGAGAAAAGCAGACCCCAGAAACCCAGATGAAAAATTCTGCCCAGCAGAGGTGCTGTACCCAAGAAGAGGGCAAGATCTTCAGCATCAAAAGGTATGAGTTGCTTTCATCATATGTGTATCCTGTTTGTGTGCCTCGTTACAATTGTACTCTAATTCTGAGTCTACTCTTCCTATGGATGCCATGCATTTATGAAATATTATCCTCCAAATTTGTGGAGGAAGGGAGATATTTTGTGACTATGGTTCATGAGGCACCATAATGAATTAATATGTTACTTTGGAGTTAATTGGGCCTCCTGCCTTGTGGCTAATTTGAAGAAAACCAGTGGGGGCTCATGAACTAGATAGTATTAAGAATGGAAACCATTACAATTAACCAGAACTCAAATTAGCAGGACTCAATGAATGAGCACAAGAGCAATGGGTAAGTCAACAAAGTACCTACTATGACAGCTAAGAGGTAAAGTAGATAGAATCCTGGGGCTGAAATAAGAAAGATTTAAGTTTAAATCCAGCCTTTGATTCTTACTTGCTCTGTGGCCCTAGGCAAGTCATTTAACCTTTATCTCAGTTTTTTCCACTGTAAAATGGAAATAATAAAGCACTCCCTCACCCATATTGCTATAAGGATTAGATAATATGTATGAAGTATGAAGATAATATGTATGAAAGATTTGTTTAATTCCAGCCTTTGACTCTTACTTGCTCTGTGACCATAGGCAAGTCATTTAACCTCTATCTCAGTTTTTTTCACTGTAAAATGGAAATAATAAAGCACTCCCTCATCCATGTTGCTATAAGGATTAGATGATATGTATGAAGTATTTAAAAAAACAGCATAGTGCCTGGCACATCATAGGTGCTAAATAAAAGTGTGTTTTTTTTTCTTCCTACTTACTACATGCTATGGACTGGACTAAATGCCTTATAATTATTATATAAAGAAAGATAGTCTGTGCTCTCAGGATATTATGGCTTATACCAAATAATAATAACTAACATTTATGTAGCACTTACTATTGGCTAAGCACAGGACTACATGCCTTACAATTATTATCTCTTTTGATCCTGATGGCATCGTTGGGAGGTAGATACTGTTATCCTC
The DNA here is from genome assembly GCF_016433145.1 of Gracilinanus agilis. NCBI lineage: Eukaryota > Metazoa > Chordata > Mammalia > Didelphimorphia > Didelphidae > Gracilinanus > Gracilinanus agilis. The sequence continues at coordinate 322,658,901 of NC_058130.1, forward strand.
AGAGAGTTAATGTACAAGGCTATCTGTTGTTATACAACTAAAATAATCTTGAATACATGTGATGTATGATTAAGAGACAACTTGTTGGAATGGAGCTTTTTAGGTGGCATTTTGGCGAGCTAAATCAAATCTTTTATTTTTTAAATCAAATATTTAAAAAATAATCAGTAAATAATAAACACAGTGGGAACTTATATCCCTTACATCTTTCAGTTAATCATGTGATGGCAAAGAAGTGATCCACCATGGAAAATCACTTGTGAAAGCCTGTCTATTTCCTACTAATATCTTCATTGAGGATACCTTTGATGTTTGTGAAGGCACAGTTGATATTCTCTTGGTTGCTATTTGTAGAACTAAAAAAGATCTGAGTTTTTTTTTGTCTTCTCCACCCCCCACAATATATTTTTTATGCCTCTTTCTGTGCCTCTGATACCTTGGGAACTGGTTTCTCAATTCCTTCATAATTGTATGACTTCAAGCATGTATCTCCACTATTTATACTTGACCTAATCCAGATGATTTCCCCATATTTTTTTTATCAGTATCATTCTGTCTCCTCTATAAGTGCATCTGGAGCCCTAATTCTAAGTATTTTTCCTGTCTATGACAGTAAAAATGTTTATTATGTGAAAGTCTTTTCTATCATCCATTTTTCTTTTGTTTATCATCTACTTTCCATTTCATCTACTGTGGGAATGTTTTAAATACTTTTCTTTCATTGAATGCTCATCTGTTTCCTTTGATGATTAAGCTCAAGTTTGCAGGGTAAGTCATCTCGGATTCCATCTTGAGTACCTTTGCTCCTAGAAAACATATTATTCCATTCCTTTCATCAGTCTCTTATTGGTACAAAGTGGTCTTTGTATTTTTAAAATTTATTTTCCTTTCTAATTGAAGGTCTTTCTATTGTCCACTTTCAAAATCTGTTGTTTCTCAGTGGAATTGCTAAATGAAAATACTATATTTTGCAACATAGTTTCTTTTTTCCTGCATCTCTGGAATCTTCCAAAGGGTACATTAACTTTTGTGTTCAGAACTTGTAAGCAGTTTCTTATATTATTTCTTTTACAATAGCATTCATGATATTTAATTTACTGTGTTCTCTGAGACTTATCCTTGAGTTGTCTTTATATAGCTTGTCTTGGAGGTCAATATGTTTTGCTTGTTATATTATTGCTTTTTCCTTTTTGTCTTCTAGATTATCCTTCCTTTCTATGTATTTTTATTCTCAATTAGTTTTTCTTTCTTCAGTTTTTTTGGTTGCAATTGCCAATATGGATTCATTTTTTTTCTATTTTGGCAATTATTTCTGTTGCCCAGGCCATAATTTCTGCTTTCATACTTCTTATTTTTCTTTTTAACCTGTCACATCTTCTTATGGTCCCATCTCTTAAAAATTTGTACAGTTTGATTCCATTCCTTTCTTTGCAATATTTAGTCAGAGTTTGAATTAACTTAGATGATCTGGAGGCCATATTACTTTCTGTTATTAATATCTTCCCTGTTGGTTATCTGCATGTGCTAAAGATTTTAAAATGAATTTTCTTCTGCCTTTTCCACTCCTGCTGCTCAAGGACTTGGCTGCCACCATGAATGACATCATCAACATCAGAACTAGGAATTTCATGACAAAGAATCTTCTTCGATATAAACAGATGGTTATAGATGTCCTTCACCCTGGAAAGGTCACAGAATCTAAGACTGACAATCAAGAAAAACTAGTCAAGTTGTACAAGACAACTCTAGATGTCATTTTTGTCATTGATTTTGATACCCATTTTGTTGGTGGCAAAATAAAAGGCTTTGGCATGATTTATGATTCTCTTGACTATGTAGGAAAAAATAAACCAAAGCACAAGTTTTCAAGGTGTGGTCTGTATCAGGTGAAAAAAACATCAAGAAAGTAATGAAAAGAACAAAAGAACAGAAGGAAGAAAATCAAGGATGCTACAAAGGCAAATGGTGCTGGTATAAAGAAGGAATAAAAGGCACTATGGATGATATTTATCTGTGAAAACAGTTTGGATTTTTAACCAGAGCATAAATAAGCTACGTAAATATCTTTTCAAAAAATGAATTTTCTTCCCCGAGATTTTTGGCAATTCAGTGTCTCTTTCCCCATATTGACCTACAGTCTCCTTGCTACTCTCTTTCCAATATCTTCCCCATGCCTTGATGGCAGTTTTCCTGGGGGCTGGACCTCAGAGCTGTTTCAGCTACTCCTATGCTAGGGAATTCATATTTCTTTGACTTTCAATCTCTGCCCCTATGACTTTCATCCAGGTGTGGAAGAGCAACTGACCTCTTTGGATGATTTTTATTCAGGACTAGTGGAGCCCTACATAAATACTGATGCTCTGCTTTGGTTCCCTCTGTTCACTAGTGGCTGGATTGGTTGAGCATTGCGAAGGTTTATAAAGTGTGATGTAGAAAGTAGGGCAAGGAGTTAGCTAGAGACTGCAGCAGCAGCAAGAGATTTGCCAAGTGGATCCCCAAGCACCAATTTGGGATTGTGCTGCCCCTGCCAGAGTGTAAGGGTAGGTGGGAAAGGGTGCTGAGTTAGCACATTATGGATTGGGAATTAGCTTTCTCTGCTGTTAGTTCTTCAGGTTGTTAGCTCATTAGAATTTTTGGTGTCTTGGACCGTGGAGACAACTGTAAATTGCTTCACTTCTTGCATATTATAGTTATTTCAGAGAAGTTTAAGAGGTCATGAGGAGCAGAGAAAATGCCTCATCTTCCATACTTTTGGTCATATGAGCCACATTTTTCTTTTCAAATGTCCTTGAGATAACTTTGCTTAATCAAGTCTCTAGCTTAGCTTTCTTCAAATCCATTTCATCTTCTACTATTTCTATTTCATGAAGTCATGCTGCTGATAATCTTCTATCATCTCTCTCTATAAGACTTAAAAATAAGTTTATATTCTAACTGTTTGAAAAATGGGTCGTGTTTGCTCCCTAAGGTGATTTTTAGGTTCTTTGCATTACTTATTATGGCAATTAATTTATATCAGTTAAACCTGGATATGAAATTATCTCTGTGTCCTTTCTTCTATATAGACCCCATTTTCATCATCCATAGCTTTTTTTTTTAATTGGCCCATATAAATTGTTCCATTTGTATGCTATATTGTTTTTTTTTATTTTTACTATTTGTTCTGAGAGTATTTTAATCATTTCTCTAACAAGTAACTGAGAAGTCTGTCCATACCAGGACAACTGATTAAGGAATGACTCTCACATCAATGACAAGTTATTTCTTCTTTGTTAAAATGGGATCAATTTCACTTATGTAATGTCATTTGGTGTTTGTCATATCAGATGCCCAGAATTCTTGAAGAAAGTTTTCATGAAATAGAAACAGGAGGATTCTGTATAGATTACTAGTCTGGTGATTCTTTTTCCATGACTCATAATTTCCCATATATTTCTCACCAATCTTATCTATTCCTACTTTTGTCCTGGAGTAGCATTATTAAAGTATTTGTTAATTTAATTTGCAGGGTTTGATTAATTTTAATAGATTTTTTTTCTATTTCTTTTTGCCGTTTGCAATAGTTGTTGGTGCATACCCTGCAATTATATTCACAGTGATCTTTCTGTAAATGCATAATCATGAGCATTGCAATACTAAATGACCAAACATCCCACAGAATCATGTTGCTTATTGCCCTAGGGTGTGTGATTAAAAACAATTCCACCAACTCTTTTATTTGCCTCTCTAAGGAGAAGCTGTGAGACATCCATCAATTTAGCTGCAATTTCCATCTTTCTTTTCTTGTTTCATTTATAGCAAGAACATCAAGAATACTATGATTCAGTTTCTCCAGGAAAACAACCACAAGGATCTCACATTTAAGGAATCAAGAGTTAGATGATCTAAAAACTTTGTCATTCTTGTCACCTTCTGTTCCCTTTTCTCTTACTTTGTTATTTTCACTGAAGAAGACTGAGGATCATTTTGTATTTTAGTTTGGTTCATGAATTTTCTTGGCCACAGAAAGTACCACTAATGGCCAACCTGCTGGAGATGAGTCTTTTTGTCCTTACCTAGGCAGGTGCTCAAAAGCAGACTTGGCCCGTTTCCCAGACTATACTCAAAGCTTTTCTAGCATGGTAGAAATTGCTAGAGCTTTCTCTCTACTGGAATAGCCTTCAAGAATTCAGGGTCACCCTCATGAAGCATCAGAGTAAGATTTTGTGGAGACCTATATACAAAACACATACACAAAGATATGTACATATATATGTATGCATATATGTATAATTTGTGTGTATATGTGTATATATACGCATGCTTATATACATATACATATTAATTTGCCACAGAGGTTAAGTAGGTTGGGTTGGAGTTATCAATTGATTGTATGTAAAGTTTTCTTCTTTTCCTTATCCTTTCTTCAAATGTATTGATTTTAACCTTTCCTCTAATTCTGACTACCTTTTTAGCCTTATTTCACACTGTTCTTCTGCTTCTTTGATTTTAGCTTCCAGCTGAACTGAATTCCTAGATCTTTCCATATTTCATTATCCACTTCCCCATTTCTCCATGCACACAATGTTCTTTATGTTTGCAGTGTAGTCTCTCCAAATGTCCATCTATTGCTTTGGAAACATTCCTCAAGTAATCAGTTATTTCTTCCATACTATGATATATTAAAGACAACATGATAGTTGTAGATAGAGAGGTATGAGTCATTTTTCTGTTTATGTATAATGTTTTTATGCCTTCTGATCTGAATGACATAATTTCAGAAGGATTGAATGCTGGGTGGAAGAAGAAGGATTTTAAAAGATCTTCTCATACTAAAGCATTGAGTTGAATATAATCAGATGAAATTGAATAGGGAAAAATATCAGTTTTTATTGGTTTAAAACTGCGATAGTCTTAGTGGGGTTTGAAAATCACCATTAAGGGAGAAGAAAGTGAAAAACCCCTGAGTTTTAGTGATCACAGGCACAACATTGAGTATATAGTGGTATAAGGTAGTCCTTCCAAAAGCTTGAGTAGGATGATATGAGTAGAGGAATCATGTCCAGAATGAGATAGCTAATAGGTTCCCTGTTCTCTTCCCAGGTCAGAAAATATCTGGAATATTGTGTTCAATTCTGGTAGCTATATTTTATAAATAACAGTGGCATATGATGGCTAGAGAATTCCAGATCGAACTATACAAAGAATGTTTGAAGGGCCTGGGGATAATTCACCTAGACAAAAGAAGACAATGGGATGATGATAGGTAGACATGATACCCGATATTTAGGTATTTTGGGGTTCCACTTTCATTTGCTTGACTTCAAAAGACAGAGATTGGAACAGTGGGTAACAACTGAAGAAAGAAAGATTTAGAATCAATGAAAGGAAAAAATCTCCTAAGGATCAGAGGTATTCAAGAGTGGAATGGGTTGCTTTGGAAGGCAATTGATTTCTTTAGTATTTTCCAGGCAAAGGCTGACTGAACATGTGCTGAAGATAGTGTTGAAGATTTTCTTAGTCAGGCAAAGGCTGGACTAGATGATTTCCAAAGTATTTCTAATTCTGGGCTTTCAGTCATTCTGGTTTCCTTTATAGAGAACAAGTCATTAGAGATGTGCTCCAGTTCTTATAGCAGGATATTAACTTTTAATCATTTTACAAAAATCTCATTGGTACAATACCAACAGTTAAATGTTCCAAACATTGCGTGTGATGGTATATTTTTTAAAAGGATGATTCTTAGAACATTATTTTGCCATAGTCGCTTATCCTTCCGATTGCTGCCTCTTAACAATCAGAAAGTCAGCTGACTAGAACAAAAATCCAAATCAATACTAAATTAAAAAGAATAAAAATGATAAGAAGATATAGAATGAAATGAAAAAGGCTAAAGTCTGACCCATAAATATTCTATCAACTCTTTTCTTTTCAAAAAGATGTAGTTAGGATATACATAGAGAGAGCACTGGGCATGGACTCAGGAAGACCTGACTTCAAAACTGGTCTCAGGCACTTATAAGCTATGTGACATTGGGTAAGTGACTTAGCCTTTATTTGCCTTGGTTTCTTTAATTATAAAATGGGAATAATCATAGCATCTGCCTCATAGATTTATTGTATGAATCAAATGAGATATTTGTAAAGTACTTGGTATAGTGCCTAGAATACAGTAGGCACTTAATAAATGCTCATTCCCTTCCCTATTTCCAATGATAGTTATTGATGGCATGTAGGGCTTCTTTTGTTTAGACTAGTATCTAATCTGAGTCTTCTAACAATTCCCCAGCTTTCTAAACAGTCTGATACATCACATTATCATTTACAATACTTATTTATTTCAAGGAATAATCATCAGAAATAAGTGTTCTTGAATGGCTGCCTCTGAGATTTTTGTTCAAGTTCTTTGCTCATTGACTTAGAAGATTTTTCCAGAAAAAAAGTATGCCAATACTTTTATCAAAAAAAATGTAGGTTCTTCACCAAACATAGGTGGAATTAAATAGATCTATTAGGCAATCCTATTTCTATCCAGAGGTAATGGAGAATGAATCAGAAAATGAACTGACAACTGTGGCACAACTAACCATACCTCATTAAGTATTGGTGAAAAATAAAAAAATAATCACATTTATTTTGTTAGTTGTCAGAATCCAAGTAGAGTTGTGACAAATGATTTTTGCAAGATCATGTGTTATAAAGTCGTCACATGATGACTGATCTGATATAGAGAAAATATGTACTAAAAAAGACAATAGCCATTTTAAATTCATTAAACCTTTTGTTCCTGAACTTTTCAGAAATAATTCATTCAACCTAATTGTGATTTGTCTTTCATTATTTTGTTTTCCATTCTTCCATACCATTTGAAGGCATGTTTACCAGAGAATGTGCGACTGACATTGGTTTAAAATACAGAAGCAATAAAGAATGATAAAAGCTTAACAGGTCACCTTTTTCTCCTTTTATGCATGGACCTAAAAAAAAATCTCAACTAGGCTACATGTGCACAAAAGTATATGAGTAAGAATTTCTGGGAAGAAGAGTCAAAAGGATGACTAAATAATTACTAAGCCAAAGTGGAAGCTTAAATAAGGATAATAGGGTAGCATGTAGGGTACCAAGGAGATAAAGGACTTCCCTAAATGATGGAAGGGGTGGAGAACAGACAGTAATGGTGGGTAGGTAGGCTAAACAGTGGCAGAGCAAAAGGAGTGTAGCCTTCCAAGAGAAGGAGAAGGGCATAAGACTTGCCCCAGGACCTTCAGTAGTGGCATATAGCAGGAAGGTTCTTTACTGGTTGGCATTATGAGCTTGGAGTTCATATGTTACTGGACCCCTAGTAGGAAGGAAAGAAAAATACTTACAAGATGGCGGACCTTATAATGCCTGGGAGGACATAATGGGTCCTTGGAAGGCTGGGTAAGTACACATATATACAAGACTGACCACAAAGTGGAACACTGTTAGTGTTTTTATGCCAAAGGAAGCAGCAAGTATAAGTTTCATATGTGGCAGGAACTAATCTAGCTTGACCAAAGCTGAAACAAGGTGGTTGCTCCCTCTGATCCAATACCATAGTCTCCCTATGAGAACAAAATATTTTATGCTCTTTAACTACTCTTTGTTTTTTAATAATGGTATTTTATCCCCCTCCCCATTGCATATAAAACAATTTTTAATATTTTTTTAAAATTTTGAATTCCAAATTCTTTCTCTTCCTCCCAGCCTCCCTCCCTTTCCTTATCCCTGAGATGGTAAAGCAAAATGGTACAGATCTTACATATGTAATCATTTTCATGGCCTTTATTAAAATTTTATTATTTCAAGATCAAGGCCTTGGTAGCACCAATTGTAAGGAGCTGGGCTCTGACAGACATAAGCTAGATTCTCAGGGCATTTTTGGATAGAGCCCAAATGAGTCATTGAGATATGATGATGATGATGATGCTTTCAAGGTTGAACCCAGTTTATAAATCTTTTATTTCTGAGACACATGTTACAGAAAGTGATTTCTATGTTCTCACTTTTCAGAGTTGCCTTGCCTTCTATGCTGTAAAGTTCTCTTGGACTTTTCCTTGCACCAATTCTAAAAAATAAACTTCATCACCTGAACTGCAAATAGAACCTATAATATAACAGAGTTTGAAAGATCCTTAGATACTTGATTCCTAAATGAGGAAACTGAGGTCCAGAGAGAGAGGGAGACTTGCTTGCAATTACATTGTTAAAAAGACACGATTAATTCAGGGTGATTGGTATTTTGATTCAGGGTACTAACATTTAAAAGATACCAACTGAAATTCTAATCTTTCAGTGACATAGTGTTATGATGATAATAACAGATAGTTTGGAGAAGCAGATAAATGTGTCAAGGCCAAATAGAGCTTTAAGACAAGAGCCAGAGATTGACAGGCTTCAGTGAGGAAAGGAGGGGCCTAAACACTCCTGGCTCTCAAACCCCTCCCCCTCTAACTGCTTCTGCTTCAGTTGATAATGAAGACAGGAATAAGATTCTTCTGGTAAGTTTCTGTTATGGCTGAAACCCCAATAATGTTCCTTTTCTTTAATTTATATTCCTCTCAGGTCAGTTAGAGGAGATACAGAAGCTAGTTGTCTGACAGTTGAGGACAGAGAAGATCTTCTTAAACTGGCAGCCAACAGGATTCAAACTAGATGTTCAGACTGAGTGGTATCTTTCCCAAATAATTATCAGGCCCAGATTTGAAGATAAAGGTTATATTAAGTAATGACAAGGAAAACTAGAAAGGGTAAATGAGGGTTTTAGGATAATGAAAGGAAAACCTGAACTGCTAAGTAGATGCTGCCCTTCCCCCTCCCCACAAGAGGGGATGAAGCACTTAACTGAAACTGGCTCTCTTGCTATTGATAAATATCTTTACTCACTAATCGCTAAGTAATTATATAATTATATTAATGAAGAATAGTAATAACAAACAGGCTAACCCTATGAGTAGAAACCACTAGCTTATGCTACAATGGCCACCTCAGGTGAACCCCTGTCTTGAGTAGTAAGCAGAGTGTCTGCTCACTTCAACCTCCACCAAATAACTGACTCCAACCCTTCTCAACTGCCCCCTCACCCAAAGTTCTCCAGGGGGGTCCCCTGGAATTCTGGGTGAGGCTATCCCTGTACCTTTGCAGGGATTTCATGCTTTGCATCTCCACACAACACATAGAAACAACTTTTCATAGCATCTTGTTAGCAACAATTAGTTGAAATATGAAGAGGTTGTATTATGATTAAAGATACAGGAGAAGAATACATATAGTTGCTATATTAGAGTAAGAGGTAAGAAATAGCCCTCTTCTGATCTTCATTTCAATCATTCTATATACTTTTCTATCACACCAATCAATCAAGGCAGCTGATATTTTCTAGGCAATCTGCTTGGTTCTGGGGTACCCTGCTCTCAAAGAATTTACATTAATATAAATATAGGATGAAAACATACAAACTTTTATGTTTGAATTCAGAAGCCTGTCAGCTTCCTAGAGTCACTTCAAAGTCTGGGTCAACCCCTAACCAGTGATTTCCAAATTGGGTGCTACCACCCCTTGGTGGGTGCTGCAGTGATCCAAGAGAAGCGGTGATGGCCACAGGTGCATTTATCTTTCCTATTAATTGCTATTAAAATTAAAAAAAATAATTTCCAGAGGGCTAAGTAATATTTTTTTTGGAAAGGGGGCAAAAATTTTGGGAACCACTGCACCATGGAAGAAAGGAAAGAAAGAAGAAAGGAGGGAAAGAACTCAGAGGAGAGAAGGAGAAGAGGAATGGAAAGTGGAGAAGAAGGAAGGAAGGAAGGAAGGAAGGAAGGAAGGAAGGAAGGAAGGAAGGAAGGAAGGAAGGAAGGAGAAAAGAAACAAAAGTAGAAATGAAGAAAGAAAGGGAAGAAGAAAGCAACAAAGGAAAGAATAATGGAAGGAGAGAGGGATGAAGACTGGAAGGAAGGAAATATTTAGTATTATTCCTTTCTCTCCTTATCCCTCTTTTATCGTTCAACCAATGACTTAGCAAAAGGTTTGATTAAATAGCAACAGGATTGATTAAGTTTCAGGGTTGATTATAAAGGACAGAGGGATACAAGGTTTCTCTAACAACTGCCCTAGGGAGAAGCTCCAGGCTGGGAGAGCCACAGGAATGGGGCTGACTGAGCAAGAGCCTGCTCCCACTCAGTCCCGGGAGGCTTTGTTACCTTTAAGGTTAGGGAAGTTATACACAATGAATCAGGAGATAATTTGTATCAAGGGTAAGCCCTACTTGTCTAGGGGGAAAACCTAAGTCTTCAAAGTTTGATTACTACCACCCAAATCTACCCTTCTCCCAAACCCACAGGAAATTAGGAAAGGAAATGGTGATTGAAATAGGGAAGGTCAGGGAGATCCAGAAGAATTAGCTAAGCTACAAATCTCAAGAGAAAAGGCACAGATTCAAGGCCAGGTTTCAGCCCAAAGACCGAGTTCAGTTGGCCCTTCTGCTCTGTCCAAGCCTCCGAGATCAACTGCTCTTAGTCAGGGTTCTTAACCCTCTTAACTGCCAGAAATTCTGCAGTTAGCCTTTTTCAGGGTTGATTGCACCTCTGCACTACATAGGGCACCAGACCTCGAGTCAAGAAGACTAATCTTCTTGAGTTCAAATCTAACCTAAGACCCATGCTTGGTTGTGTGACCCTGGGCAAGTCACTTATTTAGTAGGCTCATCTATAAAGTGAGTTGGAGAATGATATGGTAAATCACTCTGGCATTGTGTCAATGAAAACCTTAAATGGGGTTACAAAGAGTCAGAGATGACTGAACAACTTATATAACAAGGACCCTGAGAAAAGTTCAGGAAAATGATGAGCAAATGGAAGCATGACTTTCTGTGTGTGCATGCTATTTAAAATAGACATTTTTAACATTTTATTTTATTTTAATAACAAATTTCTACATGTTTCCTGAAGTTATATGATCCAAATTATCTTCTTTCTTCTCTCCCCACTCCAGGAGCTGGCAAGCAATTCAATCTTGGTTATACATGTATTATCACGCAAAACATATTTCTATATTGTTCATTAAAACACCTTTTTGTCTTTATTTGAATTATCCCAAATTGCAGAGAAGGAGACAGTGAGGAGGGGAGTAGAGGATGAGGACAGGTAATTATAGTTCTCTTGCAGTTAAATTACATTATGATCAAGCTTTGGAGATGATTTGACATTCTGTGAATGCCATAATTTCCTTTCCTTACCACACTCTCCCTTCCTTCTCACACACACACACCATGCCCCAGGGCAGATACTTGTAGGACCATAGAATTAAAAAAATACTTATCTTCCATCTTAGAATTAAGGCTGTGTATTGGTTCCAAGGGCAGAAGAGCAATAAGGGCTAGGCAATGGAGATTAAGTGACTTGCCCTGGGTCACAGAGCTAGGAAGTATCTGAGGTCACATTTGAACCCAGAGCCTCTCATCTTTAGTTCTGGTTCTAATCCACTGAGCCAACTAGCTCCCCCAAGTCATATGATTTTAATTGGAAGAAACCTTAGAGATCATTTAATACATCACTTTCCTAGAGAAGAACCATTTGCCAACACTTTATAAACTTTAAAGCAATGTAAAAATGTATATAATTACTGTTTATGATAGTGATGGTTTCTCAACATATTGGTCTGAGGTTGGGCAGCTAAGGATATAAAATTGATGCTGTGAGTTTTAAAGGGACTGTGTAGGCTAACTCTTGGAAGGGAGCCAAGGAAGAATGGCAATCAATGGAAGGGAGGATGTAATCATTCTCTCCCTAACAGGGTTAGGACACTGATCCCTTTACTCTTTGATTCAAATGTTAATGAGAAAGGGAGTAAGTCAGAATTTCCTGACTTTCTCCTTTGGATTCTTTCTCCATCTATTTATCTATTTTAAAATTTACTTTGGTGTCTTTCTACAATGTTCAAGTTAAGAGGGATGAACAACCAATCTTGCTGATTAACACACAATGGTGGTGCCAAATCCCCTATTTAAATGGGGGGAAAAGACCCTTTCCTTCTATTTTAGAATTTATACTAATTATTGGCTTGGTAAAGGCCAGGCAATTCCGGTTAAGTGACTTGTTCAGGGTCACACAGCTAGGAAGTGTGTGACTGGAACCCAGGACTTCTTATCTCCTGGTGCTCTACCTACTCAGCTGTCCCTAGATCCCCTCTTAATGAAATCACTTTGGCAGTTGAGTGCTAGATGAACTGGAGTGGAGAGAGACTTGTGGCACAGAGACGAACCAGCAGGCTATTGCAATAGTCCAGGCAACATTCCAAAAACTGTTGTGCATTTTGGAAAAAAAAGCAAAGTGGGGTGGGGAAGAAGGAAATGTGATGTCAGAAACCTATGCTGAGATGTTCTCCGTGATTCTTTCACCCAGAAGGATGCACATTATTTGTTTTCCAGAAGTGAATGGTGAAAATAAGTCATGATAAATCCCTTGTATGTCAAGTTTTTTAAGAAAAGATTTCCAGTTAAGCAGTTTTAGCGAGTGCTGTGATCTAGTGCCGTGTTTACAGCATTTTTCCATCTTTCATTTGTTAACTTGCTGAGCTACATTGAGACACACTGTGAGAAAGATCATTGCCCTCCCGCATCCCTGGGAATACAGCCAGCCAGGCCTCCACTGGTTCAGCCGTCTGGATCCCAATAGTCTGAAAACAAGAAGTAAAATGGGATAGATGAGAGGACACTTGAATCTGGCCTAAATCTCACCTCCTATAGTTACTGACTCTGGACAAGTCATTGAGCTTTCTTTGCCTTATCTGTAAAATGAGGGAAATGATGGTATATCATAGGGTGGTTGTGAGGCTCAAATAAGAACATTTCTGTACAATGTTTTACACATTTTAAAGCACTTTGTGAGCTATTATTATTCAAACTAAGAATACATACCAGCCACTCTCTTTCCATCCTCCCCCATAATTCCTGACCCAACTATTCCATTACTTACTTCCCTTCTTAAGCTAAAACTTGTGAAAGGAGGAAAAGGAATCCTACTACATTATCAAAGTACATATAGGATCTCATCTAGGGAATAATGGCATTACTGAGGAGCTAAGAGACTAGGAAGGTATTCCTCATTCTGCATTTGGTTTATTGGAACTTTTATGTCAGCAAATAAAAAAATTTTTAGGAAACTCATGGTTTAAATTCTTCTCTATGAAATAGCATATGGTAAGTTACTGTCTTTTCCTCCACGTGTCTACCCTTAAGAGAAGAGACAAGAGTCTCAGAGCAATATTTTTAGATGAGAGCTTCATTTGTCAAATCTAGGCCCAGCACGTCAGCAACCCAAGAATTTCCCCAGCTTAGGCTAGTCTTCAAGTTCATTCCCACTACCTCATTAGATGAGAATTCAAAATAGCAAAACCCTTAGTATCTCAGGAGCACAGAGACAGAACATTTCCTCTGCGCCTATTTCAAATAGATTGACATTGAAAAGAGTCGAGCAAGCTCACACACCAGACTAGTCGAAAGAAGGATCCCAGACACTGAAAAGAGGGAATTCCCTAAGCCACATATTTCTGTACATTGTCCCAGCTGTAAAATCAGATTCCACTCAGCAAGGGTGAGAAATGCAGCCAGATTAGATTACCAGCATGAAAGGTGTCTCTGATGCTGGTCTTTATAGGTGTAGACTAAGGGCCTCCAAAAGGGACAGCATCTGTTGAAAACATATCATAGCTAGAGCTATGAAGCTATTTTCCCTCTGGCATCTGCCTGTTCCTCACCTTCAGTGTCTTTCATGGCTGACAGTTCCATTGACTGTAGTTGTGTGGCTGGCATTCTCTCCTCAAAATTTTGTTATTTTATCTATATTTCCTATTTACTAACTTGTATTCCTTTGGTAGAATGCAAACTTCTTGGAGATCAGAGGCTGCTTTATTTTATTTTATTTTATTATTTTATTTTATTTTATTTTATTTTTTATGGTTGTTGTTATCTCTAGTACTCAGAGAAGTAGCTTGGTGGAATCTCTATTGTTATCCTGCCTTCAGTACCTAGCACTATGCCTGTTATATAGTAGGTACTCCATCAATGCCAATACATTTATTTGCCTTTTCTAACCTTTCATTCCCACCCCCCACATGTCTTTTTTTTCTGGTTCATTGAAATAATATCTTAATCTAAAATACTTTTTGTAATAGCTTTAGTATTTAAAGACTTGGGTTTATGTTTTTTCCCCTCCTAATTTTCTATCCATATTCCTATAGTCTGTATCAGACTTAAAAAAAAATCTGGCCCCTACAACTATGTTGTGTTTTTTTTCCTCTCCAACTAACCTATCCTTACAGCCCTGAGTGCAGATGCGTTGTTAAGTAGATGGTCAAAAAGAGGCCCTAAAGAGCCACTGGATAGTTAATTAAGGGGAGATGAGCCTTGGCAATGTGATTGCAGGAGGAGGAAACATAGACTCTATGGTACTCTACAGGTCAAGGACTTTCTGTCACCTCTTCTGCTTGATTACATACAAAACCTCTGCGATTTGGACCTGGCTTCCATTCCTCTCCCTGTTTGCACATGCATGGAAATTCTTTTTTGTGGAAGTTATTTGACAATACTTAGTGTTTATTGTTTACTTGTCATTCTGGGAAACCACATGCAGACTAGTTACCCTTAATGACAGTTTTTATTCTTTCTTTTTTCAGCTTAACATTTCTTCTTATTTAGCTTTTGTTTAGGGTTTAACAATTCCTTTCATGTATTAGAACAGTAGACAAGTTTGAAATGTGAGTGCACTGTAAGACAAACAGACATCATTACCTTTCCTTCTCCTAGGGAGAGACCCTTTGTGTGATCTGCCAAGAAGCCCTCCATGTTGACACATGGAAAATGGAGGCAAGGAGATTCTCCAAAAAGCCCACGTATCTCTTTGATGGTACTTAAGTGAGACAGTTGCCAAGCAGGATTGGCGAAGGGGAAAAGAGAATAGTTTCTGGAGCATTTATAAACCCTTTTCGGAAGGTCTCATTGCTAAAACTATCAGGTCCCGGAAGAGATGTGGGAAGAGATGAGGTCAGGGCTATCAATATCATTGAATCAAACAAGTTTAGCGTTGCCGCAAATGTCATTTCCCACCTCCCCCTGTTTGTACAGATTAGTCATCAACATTAAGCCATAAGCAGAGAGCACTCCCTCTTCCTATGAAGAGATAGGATGATTAGATAAAGCAAACATGGTAATTTTCAGTCAAGTATTACCCATTTGGGGTTTTCTTGAGGAATAAGATGATCACAAAAAAACTTGGAAAGATTTATAAGAAATGATTCAAAGGGAATTGAACAGAACCTGGAGAATGTTGTACATAGTGATTGATCCCAATAATGTACAATGATCAACTCTGAATGAATTAAATAAATATCATCGACAACACAAGGATCCAGGACAACTACAAGAGACTCGTGACAAAAGAAGCCTATCCACTACTATAGAAGGAGTTGTTGGAGTCTGAAATCATACCATTCTTCACTTATTTCCTCCATAAATTTTTCTCAAGTATAAGTGATATATGTCTTTCACAACATGACTAACATGGAAATACATATTGTACGATGACATTTGTATAACCTGCGTCATACTACCTGCTATCTTGGGGGAGGGGGAGGGCGTGGAAGAAAAGAACATGGGTGGAAAAATGTTATAAAATGATAATTAAAAATTGAATCAGGGGGCAGCTGTGTAGCTCAGTGGATTGAGAGCCAGACCTAGAGACGGGAGGTCCTAGGTTCAAATCCGACCTCAGACACTTCCTAGCTGTGTGACCCTGGGCAAGTCCCTTAACCCCTATTGCCTACCCTTACCACTCTTCTGCCTTGGAACCAAGGCACAGTATTGATTCTAAGATGGAAGGTAAAGTTTTAAAAAAAATTGTATCAAAGTGTTAAAAAGTTTTAAAAATTAAAAAATTTTTAAAAGTCGCACAGATTTAATTAATCTAGATTAAAGATGGGATTTGAAACCAGGTCACCTGCTTTTAGAGCCAGTGCTGCCACAAACTATATCTTCAAAGATGTTTATATAAAGCAGATAATCTGTTACCATCATTGTTGCTATTGAAGTTGTTGTTATTCAGTTGTTTAGTTGTATCTGACCCATGCCAATACTCTTGATGGGATTTTCTTGGCAAAGATACTGGAGTGGATTGTCATTTCTTCTTCATCTAGACCAGTGATGGGCAAACTTTTTAAAGAGGGAGCCAAAGGAAAGGAAATGCTCATCTGTCAGTCAGTTTCTAAGGCAACTCTTTTGAAGTTTCATTGTATTGTATCCTACTCATTGTATTCATCAGACTAGGAATAATGTCGCACAGCTGTTAGAACATTTCAGGGGGCCCTATCTGGCCCATGGGCTGTAGTTTGCCCATCACTGATCTAGTGGATTAAAGGAAAGGTTGAGTAACTAGATCAGGATCACACAGCTAGCAAGTGTCTGAGGTCAGATTTGAACTCAGGTCTTTCTGACTCTGGGCCCAGTGTTCCATCCACTGAGCCCCCTAGCTGCCTCCAACATGCATATCATATTATACACATTACCATCTTACATATTATGTAATCAGATGTATAGTCCCTAATGCCATATTGAAAAATAGATGATTCAAGCTCTGGGAATTAGTATGATAGACATATTTAGTTTGAGGAAACTGCCTTTAAAAATGTTTATAAATTTTGCTTTCAGTTCCTATCAGAAAAAAAAAAGTTTAAAAAAACACAGCTTAAAATCTGATATTAGCCAGAGTAGGAATAAATTGGAAGAAGTAAAGTGCATATTCACTTTTTCCCCCCATTAGTCAGCAGACCATGGCAAGTATCTCTCTGTAACAGCAGGAGTTTAAGTTCAATCATTTTCCATAATGCCACTTGGTAACAATGATATGAAAAAAGTTATCTATATCCACTATCTTATTCTAATCTATACTGATAGAAATAGTATAAACAAGGCTGATTGTTCTGAGACTACAGGAGCAAATTCCAATGAAAATAAATTCTTCTCTACTCACATAATTTCATCAGGAAGACTATATCGTCCCCTTTGCAACCCTGTTTTATATGAAGCAGTTATGAGGCATGAACATTATTTGGAAGTTTGCTTTAATAACTTAAAAGGTGCATTAAGACTTTTGGGCACTTCTTATAATGGAAAACTTTGTGTGATTACTTCATTACCATATCACTTTGAATTGCATATAGAGTCCAAAACATTTTAAACAAACTAACCAAAACACTTGCTAGGTGCAAATATTTGGTAGTTATCTACCAAGGGATGTTGTGATGAATACTAATTTAATAATTAAGAAATATTAATGATACCTTGTAAAACACTATCTTCTTTTAAAAAGGGGTGGCTTTTAAAATGCAGAATAGCTATTCTATGTCTGTTTTCATCCTGATCTACTATAATATGATAAGTTCCACTTTGAGACATTCATGAAAATTCAGTGGAATACCAAGTCCATAATGATCATATTATTGTATTTTCCACACTGAGAATGCACAGTAGTGACCATCATAGTTTGTACTGAATATTTTGAGCATCTTGGTGAACACTTCATGTGGGCTCTGGTGTATAAATCACCACATTTTATGGACATCAATGATTTTATCATCCTAAGACTTTATCATCAAGCTACCTTATTCATCACTGAGGAGCTTCAATAACCAAGAGTCTCAACCACATGGGTAAAAAACTATGGGCAAATGATAATTTCGTCAATCTCCTTCCCTTAATCCCCATTTTAGCTGGAAGCTCAAAGGGGTTGAAATGATGAATAAATAATTCTACTATCCAAAGGCTGATTGAATCTTGACAATTGCAATATAGAAAGAAACATCCTCTTGGATTTTTGGAACTGGGTTAAAAGTTATGGGTAACCTTGATAAATATCTTCCCAACATCTTACTGGTTTTAAAATTCAGTATCAATTTTTTTACCATCAAAGATACCATATAACACCTTTAACTCACTGAAGTGTTTTAAGCCAGTCTCTCTGTTGGACCGCAGCCCAGGCTTCAAATGTCATCCAGATACCCATCCCCTCCTAGAACTACTTGCTCTACTGTCCCTTTTCCTCATTGCTTGCCTCAACTTTTGTTCTGGAAACAGTAATCAATCAATGAATATTTATCAAACACCTACTATGTTAAGCCCTGCACTTTAACCAATATTCTACCACTCCTTGAAATGATGAGAGAATATCCTTTTATGGATCTGCCCAACATCCAGTACTCCCCAGCTCCAAATTCCTTTTCCTGGCCACCAGGACCCCATTTGTTTTGCCTCTTTTTATTACACCGTAAGCTTCTTGAAGGCAGGAGTTATCTTACTTTTGTTTTCCAGTACCCAGTGCATAGCAGAGTACCCTACAATAGACTCATGATAAATGTTTTTCATTCATTCACTCCCTTATTACTCAGGTTGGCCTGCAGATGGGAAGGTGTAAATACCTGGAAGTAAAAGAAATGGGATAGACTAACAGAGGACAGGGGAACTTAATGTCTTTCACTTAGCATTATGAATGGGAAGATTGTACATAGAAAAATATCGACGTCGGAGCCAAAATCTGAGCTTTTAAAAGAAATGAATGTTCTAAGCACTGAAATTGAGTGGGGGAGAGGGGACAGGATAATTAAGTTTCATTGTCTCCTCCCTGCCAGAATTAGATGAATTCCTGGGTTCTGAACACACCAGTATAGATGCTGGAGGCTTGTGCCTGGAGGAAGTCCCTTTGGGAAAAAGGTAACCAAGCCAATTATTCTCGAGGTGCTTTGACATACCTTGTAACCCATTTCTTATTTTAGAAACCCTTAACATTATTAATTTACCTAAATACCAAGGGAGGCAGATGCTCAGAGATTTGCTAATTGCCAAAAGAGTTATATCTAAAACTGGAAACCCCAGGTGGTCCCACCTCAATTCTGAATAGCACATGAGGACTCTCACTTCCGTTCATTTCAATTATCAAGCTGATATAGAGGCTGAAATTTGTTGATCACCTTTTTTTTTTGGACTTTTTGCTTCTTGTTTCTCAGGAAGTACATCAGACCCAGATTCAAAATGAGGGGACAAAGAGGCACAAGGCAAAAAGTTTTACCAATGTGAGATTGTTTGGTTTTATAGATAATATTGTCTTTTAATTGAGTATTTCAAAAAATATAGAAGATTAGAGAGTTTTAAATTTGTTTTCAGGCCTCTCCTCCCTCAATTAAAGAAATAAAACAGGTAGAAATGGTGAGAGGTTGAATGTGTTGGGAATATATGCATAACCATTCTTCAAATTTCATGACCTTTTATTATTTCAAGTTCAAAATCAGATTAAAATAAAGCTATAGAAGAAAATCATTTTCAAATAGTTTTAAAAATTCTGAGGAAATAGAGATTTTATTCTGAAGGCATAGCTAAGTCCCAAGCATCTAGAAATGTCAAAATACTCAGAGCTCAAAATCTTCAGGGCCTTTAAAACTAATATTCTTTTAGGGACACAGCCATATTTACTGAAATGTATAACATATAAAATAAAGTTCTTTGCCTTGTCTCACACCCCGAGGTGTGATAAATTCTGTCTACTGCGGAATAAGCCAGGCTCTCAGTGTCTCAAAGGATTTGATTCAGTACCAGAATGTCACCTGCCTGCTAGTATTCACTCTTTTGGCCTTTTGAATGGCCATTTGATTAGTTGTGCATCATGTAACCTTCTCTCCCATCATTAACACCTTTTAAACTAATGTTTCCAATTATTATCTTGTTAATTTAAGGGGAAATGCCCAATTTAAAAAGAGACTGGAAGGATAATTTATAGTTGATATGTTACTCAAGGGGAAGTCAACAGAGTGATTACAAAGTGGGATGAGGGTGGCCAATTTTTCTCCAAACTAACACATAAAAGGATTTTTTACTCTTGGGAACTGAACTCTGTATTATAAGGACATAGGATTAGTCATAGTGGATTGGCCAAATTAGCCCCAGCATTCTTCCTCCTGCAGGGTTCAGTGCTGTGTGCTTCACAGGCAAAGAGGAAAACCTCAGGATATACTCTGCTGGTATTTGAGCAGTGATCTGGCTGAAAAGACAGAGTCATCTGGAATTTTTTTTTTACAGATGGAAAGTTTATGCCCCAAACCACAAAATATTCATGTATTGCTATACCTAATGTTTAATTTGCATAGTTACAGATATTTGAGCAAGGAAGTCATCCAGCCCTCTATAACACCCAGTTAAAGGAATTAACTCCTTATCTTTGTTCCCCCCACCTCCCATTACTCTTAGGAGCCATTTTAATGGACATCTTTCTCTTTCCATTACCTGGCTTCAAATTACTGAATGTCATAAAGCAAATCCCTTAGAAAGTGACGCCTTCTTCCTTCTCCATACCACCCTCCAGTGAAGCTTATCTACCCCTGGTAGGGAGAAAGCTACTTAGTTCTACCATACCTCTTAGATTTTAGACTCATACCCAACTTACTCTCAGTTCTGTTCACTCTGGTATATTCATTGTGATTCCAGAGTCTCTTGATAATGTTGGCTGCTATCCACCATTAAAATCAAAGTCAATAAACATTTATTAGGCATCTAATGCTTACAAAGCCCTGTGTTAAGTGCTGGGGAATATGTAAAGATTATTATCAAGAAATTTATTGTCCATTCAAGCACTAATACAGATAGCTAGAATACACAGTGTATTTGACAAGTATTTTAATGTTATGTAGAGCCTGAGGAGAAATATTATTACCAATGTAAAGGATCAGGTAAGATTTCTTAGAGGATATTGCCTCTGAGACACTATTTAAAGGATGGGGATGAATTAAACAGGTGGAGAAAGAAGGAGTGGCATTTTAAGAAAATGCTTGAAAGAAGACATGGAGAGATAAGAATGGTCTTCATGGCCAGGGGCAGAGAGTTGTCCAGTTTGTCTGGAACATAGATTTGTGTAGGAGAATGAAAGGAATAGGACTGGGAAGTCTGGGGGACATAAAAAATTACAGGACCTTGAATTCCAAGGAAAGATGTTTGAATTTTTCTTAGTCTGATGACCATGTTGTTCACAAGAACAAACTTCCAAATCTGAAATAGTTTTAGAAAGAAATTTATTAGATCATGGGAGAAGAGAGGGTGCTAGAGAAGAGAAGAGATTTAACTTTCTCTCCCTAGATTTTTAGAAGTTTTCATTGTATAGGATTTAAACAAAGATACCCATACATGAACTATACATACACAGTTAAGCAATTTTGCTGAGAGGGCAACTGGAATACAAAGAAGATTGAGGTGGATATGAGAAAGGTAAACATCCAATAAAATTTGGATAAAGCCAAATACAAGGGGACCAAAAACACAAGCTTAATGCTTTGGGTAGATATAGGACCTGGAGGACTCAAAATTCCTTGTAGCCTTCTCCAGAATTCCTGGACAGTTACTGAAGACAGGGAAGTATTCTAGGACCAAACAATCTTTAGTCACATGAAGTTAGATGTATTTATTTATTTATTTGCTTATTTTTAAAACCCTTACTTTCCATCTTAGAATCAAATAGTTTGTATTGGTTCCAAGGCAGAAGAGTGCTAAGGACTAGGCAATGGGGGTTAAGCGACAGCTAGGAAATGTCTGAGGACAGATTTGAACCTGTCTCTAGGCCTGGCTCTCAATCCACTGAGCCACCCAGCTACCCCCATAAAGTTAGATTTAAATAGTATAATAATTAATGAGTTTTCTGAACAATATAGTAAATAATTTCTCTACAACTACATGGGAAAGTACTTCAAATCTGGCATGTTCTTTTGGCTCAAAAATCACTGAATCTTCTGGAACTTCCCTACACTTGGGTAGTACCTGGGTTCAAAACCTTAGCTATTGAACCGAACTCACTTTTGAGGGAGTCTGTGAGAGTATTCACTTCCTAATATTTGCCTTAATATAGCACTTTTGTGCTGAAATCAGGTGGAAAAAGGAAAGGAATTTGCCATGAGAAGAAAAAAAGTCTCCCAAAGAGACAAAATACATTACACAGAAGAGAAAGGGAAAGATCATTGGCTGAAGACTTGGAATTTAGGAAAATATTATAAAGATTTTCCAAAGGAGACAGTGACTAGACCCACTTAAGAGGAAGTATTTCTGGTTACTTTGAAGAAAGTACCCTAGGAACCCAAGGTCCAGACCAGTGATTGTGCCTCCTGTGCTACATTTTCAGGAAAATCAGCTTTATTTTATTTCACTTTCCCTTGTTCATCAACTCTATAGTCCCATCAATTGCTTTCTGCCTATACAAGAGATCATGTCTTGGAGTGTTTAATTGTTTCAACTCTGGAACTTCTGCCCTAGGGTCCTGCTTTACCTACTGATGATTGTGTCTCCCAGACCATGATTTCAGGTAAGAGCTAGCTTCTCTGCATTCTCTTTCTCCTCCTTGGCCTCCTGATCCCTTCAGTTCTGGAAAAATAAGCCATGAACAAATGGAATCTGCCACTGTTCCTGGATGGGATGTGTCAATTTACTTCCCTATAGATTGAGCACAAAAAAATTATAAAGTGTTTACTGTGTGTTAGGAACTGTGTGCTAAGTGCTAGAGAGGCAAAAAGAAAACTGAGATAGCCTCTGCTTTCTAGAAGCTCATATCTAAATAAAGAAGATAATACATTAAAGTGGGCTCATGTTTAGATCACAGGAGATTGAAAGGCAAGGCAGTACTTGGGTTCTGGCAGGAAGAACAATAGGACGGATGGTAATGGCTAGACTCTAGAACAGCTTATTAGTAGGTTGCGGAAAGGTATTGAAAGGTCCTTGACTCCCCACTATGGCCTCTGGTGATGTCTTAGTTTGTCTCAGTCTTTGGAAAACTTTGAACCATGTACTAAGGTTTTTGGATAGTGTTTCTACATGATTTTCTTTGTGATGGGAAGAATATTATTTTGGGGAAGAGTATTTATTTTTTACTGTTAAAACCTGAGAGGCAGGCCTACATAGGAGATACACAAAAAGACAAAATTAGATGACTAATGGAAAAATCACAGAAAAAAATGTCCATGACAAAAGACCCAGATTAATTGGCAATGCCATGGGCATTGCTCCCCGAATTTCCCCCTTTAATTCATATAAATTCAACAGGACCCAGGTTTGTCCAGATGGAGTATGAGTAACAGGAATTTCTGGAACCTCGTTCAAGAATTTTTAACTTCTTTAAGAGATTTTTATAGGGGTTTAAACAAATGGTACCTTGAGGAAGACACCAAAGAAGAGGCATTATGGTATAATGCTGAAGTTTCAAACACAAAGCCAGTATGTCCAGAACTGGATTAAAATGTAATTGGCAAATTTTTAACAAAACAAATAAAAATGTAATAAAACATACATAGAGTTATTTTTTTAAAACTGTCAAGTGGGGCAGCTAGGTGGCTCAGTAGATTGAGAGCCAGGCATAGAAATGGGAGGTCCTGGGTTCAAATGTGGCCTCAGATACTTCCTAGTTACTTGACCTTGGGCAAGTCACTTAATCCCCATTTCCTAGCTCTTACCACTCTTCAGCCTTGGAATCAAAACACAGTATTAATTCTTAGTTGGAAGATAAGGGTTTAAAAAAATCCAACTAAGTCAATATGCAGTTTTAGGGTTCCTTATGTATTGCATTACTTGTCCTTTCTATTTGAATTTGGCACCACTAGGGTAACGGATAGAATGCTAGATTTGGAAAGATTAGTATTTAAATCTCACCACATATTAGTCATATGACTATAGGCAAACCACGTATCTTCTCTGGGCCTCAGTTTCCTTGCCTATAAAGAGAGGAGGTTGGATGTGATGACCTCTAAAGTCTCTTTCAACTTTTAATCTATGAGGATTTTTTTAATCAGCCTGGAATCCTCTGACCAACAGAGGTTTCTCTGTTTCCCTCCTGCTCTTCAAGGGAGGGAGTTCATTGTCATGGTAAAGGGGTACTGTTTATGGACATGATTCCAATTTCCCAGGATTATCCAGGGCTGACCTTCCTCCTAGAGCTGATAGCCTCCTATGTGGTGTGATTTGAATAATGCTGAACAAGCTGAGACTTGCCCCCAAAATATCTCACACACTACTTACCATCATGACTGAAATTAAAGATTCATTCCTTTGGGCCTTGAAGACTCATTCATTTTCAAAAGGCCCCTATTAAAATGTCAATACCCCTAGGAACAGTAACTTCTTAAGTTATTATCAACTAACACCTTAGTGTGCATGGAGTGTCTCAATCTGTCCTTCAGCCCTGTGGAAATGGGACATGGAATAAATGTCTGGGTGAAAGAGGACATCAGCTTTGTGCAAAAGGCACAGAAATGGGAAGTGGGATGTTGCCAAAGACAATTTATTTCCTACTTGAAAAATAGCATGGTATAGCGGAAAAAGTACAAGAGTTAGAATCAGGAGACCTGGGTTTTCACCCTACCTTTGCCACTTGCTAGATTTATAATGCTGTGCAAGTATCTTTGACCTTAGTTTTCTTTTCTATAAAATGGGAATAATAACACTTATAGTACCCACTTGTAAGGTTGTTGTGAGGAAAACATTTTTTAATGTTCTATTTTGTTATGATTACACAACTATGCCTATGTTCTATCTAGGCATATTCCATACTTTTTTGAGTGATTTCTATTATTCTTCATTTTTTGCAAAAGCCATGTTACAAAAATAGTGTATGTGAAGAGGTTTTGTTTTGTTTTTTGGTAAATCAAATAACGTTTAAGAAACACTAGAAGAGCTCATGATTTAAAAGACATTTGTTGTATGAAAAACAATTTGGAATTATGCTAAGGAAGTACCTAAAATGTTGATGCTTTCTGATCCCGAGATCCCACTGTGCAGCATTTATCTCACATGTATCTTTGACCCAAGGAGGTCAAAGACAGAAAGAAATATCCCATACTTACCAAAATATTTCAGCAGCATCTCTAGATGCAAATAATTGGAAATAAATTAAATATGTGCCCATAGATTAGAGAATAGCTGAACAAATTACAGTACAAAACTATATTGTAATATTGCTATACCAAAAGTAGCACTTGGTATAAAGAATACAGAGAAAGGGAAGAAGACTTACATGAACAAATGCAAAATTAAATAAGCAGTTCTAAGTTTAAAATATATACAATAATGTAATGGAAAAACAACAAAAAAGAAATCTAAATACCGTGTACTTCTGTTAACTGAATGTGTCCTTGAAAGAAGAGATAGAACTATATTTCCATCACTTTTTTGTACAAATGAGGAATGATGAGTGAAGAACACTGTATTATTGCAGGACTTGGTTGCTGTGTTGACTATTTTTGCTGAGCTTCTCATCTTTCTTTTTTTTATTCTTTATTTTAAAGGTTGCATCTGTGGTTGAGAAAGATTGAGGGATTCATTAGAAAATGAGAATTACAAAAATAAGAACTATTAATATGATGTTTAAAAGATGGCCTGTGAACTATTTTATCAAGTGAAAAATGCCCCCCTTAATTTAAATATTTTTCAAATTGAGTATCTTACAAGTTTGGCTTTATCTAGAGGGTACACTTTGACAGGAGTAACAAGAGAATTGATGCTACTGAAACAGAAAGATGTTGGTGAAAGTATCTTCTGAGTGAGATAGTGTCATCATTTGCTAGGTGAGTTAAATCACCATTACTGTCCTTCAAAACTTTGACAGAGATGGCCCAGAAGAGAGAGCTAGAGAGCTCTGAGAAAAGCATTCTTTTACCCTCTCATCTACCTGCTCTACTTCCAGCCTTGTGCAGACCCTTTCACTATTATAGAAGGGATAAACAATTTTAGGGAAGAGATTCAGGAAATCCTTCTGAAAGTGATCTCTCCTCAGCTGCCACTATTATTAAAGACCTGGAAAAATAAATTCTATCCTCCAAAGTATGGAAATTCTCAAATGATTCAATATCAGAAAGGGTTTTGCATGCCCTTTGACCCAAAATACTGCTAACAGACCTGCATCCCAAAGAGATCAAAGAAAAAGGAAAAGGACCTAAATGTGTAAAAATGTTTTTTTAGCAGCTCTTTTTGTGGTGGAAAAAAATTGGAAAGTGAGGGGTGTCCATCAGTTGGAGAATGGCTGAATGAGGTGTAATATCTGATTGTGATAGAAAACTATTGTGCTTAAAGAAACGACATGGGATAGTTTCAGATAAATCTGAGAAGACCTATATGAACTGATACAAAATGAGCATGAACAAGGCAAAACCTGAGGCAAAATAAGCAAAATGACCTCCGTGAACAGAACAGGGAGAATGTTGTACAAAGGAACAGCAATATTTGTAATGATGAACAACTGAAAGACTTAGCTACTCTGATCAAGAAAATAAATCATGACAATTTCACAGAACTCAAGAGAAAATGCTATCTCCAGAGATAGAAGGATAAACTTAGTGCAGACTGAAGCATATTTCTCCATTTACTCCATTTTGCTTTATTGTTATTTTTTGCAACATGGCTAATATGGAAATAAGCTTCATGTGACTTTACATGTTTAATTGATATCATCATTCTTGTCTTCTCAATGAGTGGGGGGTGGGACAGGAGGGAGAGAGAATGTGGAACTCCAAAATTTAAAAATGAATGATTTAAAAAAAGCATAAACTCCTTGAGAACAGGGACTATCTTGCTTTTCTTTCTTGTATCCCCAGTTTTTATCACTGTGCATTCGTTCCTCATAAGCACTTAATAAATTTTTTTAAATTCATTCCTTTAATTAGGTACAAGCAAATTAAATGGAGAGTCAATCACTTACCATACCTGGTAAATATGATACTTGTAGTTGGTAAATCTGAATAATTCAGTATAACAAGAGTAGAGGAACAGAGGAGAGGCTTTTTTCCTCTGCTGTAAGTATTTATTTTTTTATCCATGGCTCTGATAATTTCTGAAATCTCTGCTTTTCTAAATGTATTTATTATGAAATTGACATGTCAGAAAAGTCATGTTTCTGCATGCCTTCTCCTGATTTAGACATTTACTGAGATTAAACCAACAAAGCAGAATTGCAGGCATTTGTACCAAGCTAACTAAACACATAGATGCTTTTGACAAAACAAAGCAAAAATAAAACAAAACAAAATCCAAAGCTAATAATAACAAACAACAACAAATATGTTTTTCAGAAATAACCAAAGTTGAAAAGAAGAAGATAAGCCATTTTCTGCTGGGGCCAGAGGTAGTACTGAAAACCTACTTCAGCCCAGTTTTATGGTAAAGTGCTCTTCATAACTTGTTAGCTATTAACTGTGGAGCTTCTGATCGTGCACTTGAGCTCATTAAATCCAAGTACTGCCTGTTAAATTAAGAAATACGATTCAAGAGATGTCCTGAGGGGAGTGGTGCAAGTTTAAATTCTGAACTGACAAGCAAAGATTTCAGAAAAAGACCTTCTGACTTTTGTTATTTTCAAAATAAAATGAAAAAAGATATGCTTTTCATTTAGTCTTTTCCTTATCATCTAAAGTTTTGGGGGAGGATTTGCACCTCTAGTGTGAGGGTTTGCCCAGCCTTTTTCAGGGCTGCATATCTACTTTTGGTGTCTACCTGTCCCCCAACTTTCACCTGTGACTCCAGAAACTTTAGTATGTTCATCAGTCACTCCCTAATAAACCATCTTGGAGAATGTGATAAACCAGGCTGAGGGTAACTGATGAGCCTCAAACCCAATGGTGAGTTAGGGAGATGTCTACTCCAAGCAGATCAAGACTTCCCCCAGTGGAATGGGAGGATGAAAAAAATTGTCCCAACATCCATGAAGGTCACTGAAGCTGACTCTGTTGAATACTTAGAACTTGATCAGGCATCAAAGATGCCAAGGTCATCCACTACATCTCAAGCCATCAATAGTTGTCCTGACTTATGTCTTAGCACTGGACTTTTTGGAAGAAAGAGTGAAGCTGAGGACTTTGTGCAACTCTGCCTCACTTAAATGAAATTCCTGCATGTCAAGACATCCTGTGCTTATTGGTCTCTTTCAAAAACAAAGGACAAGGGGGTAGCTGGGTAGCTCAGTGGATTGAGAGTCAGGCCTAGACATGGGAGGACCTAGGTTCAAATCTGGCCTCAGACACTTCCCAGCTGTGTGACCCTGGGTAAGTCACTTGACCCCCATTGCCCACCCTTACCACTCTTCCACCAAGGAGCCGATACACAGAAGTTAAGGGTTTAAAACAAACAAACAAAAAAACAAAGGACAAACAAAAACAATAACAACAGCAGTAGTAAATTTCTGGAAACACGAAAATATAACATTTACTACTATTGTTCTTTTAAAAAATGGTGTATATACTATGTGTCCAAAGTACAATTATAGGAGATGGAGATACAAAGAACCTTAAGCTACATTTTGCTACTTACAATATAGTTGAGGAGAAAATAACAACTCATTTGAATTATGACAAATTTGTATTATGTCTCAAGACTAGGAAATTGCTTTTATCTCAACAACTTTTTGAGATACGCAAGGTAAATATTGTTCTCTACTGTACATATTAGAAGACTGAAATTAAGAAAATTCTAAGTGACATGTTCATAATTACCAAGTCATCACTATTAGAAACATGATTTGAATTCAGATTTCTTTCTGTATTCTAACAATACTATTACTTATTATTATTTTGAAGTGGATGCTTCTGTGATTTCAAAAGGCTCAGAGGATAGGGTAGTTCTGTGTTACAGAATCAAGTCGAAACAGAAATTGTGTTACAAATCAAGTCAAAGGACCTGGTTTCTAATACTAGTTCTGATAGTTTACTTGTGTGGCATTGGCCATGTTACTCAACCTCTTGCACTCAGTTCCTCCTCTCTAAAATGAGGGAGTTGGACAAGATCGGTTCTGATGCTCTGTCTATCTCTCAATCTACAGTTCTGTTTTCTTTATCAGATCATTCTTATAGATCGAAAGCTATTCAACAAACACTTATCAAATACCTAAGTTGTACAGGGAAATAAGTAAAAGAAATGAAGACATCTCTGCTCAAAAGGTGCTCACATTCTATTGGAAGAGAAAATAAGTATGTATGTAAGTACTGTGAAGATGGGATTAACTCTCCCCTGCTCATTTTTAGATTTAATCAGCCGAAGTGTATACACCCCACTTATCCTTAAATGGGGGAGGTCTGTGACCCACATGTGAGATGGTGGGTGACAAATCAGAATTGACTGACTGCTCCCTGGGCAGTCTTAAGCAAAGCTTTAGTTGCAATTGGTCCATGTAAAAGTGGAAGGAAGGCAGAGGAAGTGATGAAAGGAATGGTCTTTAAAAGTGGCAAGAACTTCCTGTGACGAGGGCCTTCACCTTCAGCTTGACCCTGGAAGAGCTATGGCTGAGGACTGCTTTTCTATTTTCCCTTAGAATTACCACTTGGGTGAGTGAAAAAGGCTGACTCCTTTCCCTGACTTGTTCTGGAGATACTAGCCTCCAGAGAGACCCCTCATCTTGGAGGAGGTCTCGTGGCTAATTCCTTTGCTAAATTTACCTCTGGGCGCCCTTTGCTGGGGTCTCTTAAGCCCTGTCTGGTTCTGACTGGGCCAGAGTAAATATCTATTCTCTCTGATTTTCTTACTTTCCCTCTTTCTCCTTTTGTAAATAAACTACCATAAAAAGTCATTTGGAATTGAATAATAATTCCTGGTGACCACACTCTTATAAATTTAGTCCAACCCTTTTGTTTTTACCCCTTATATTCTAGCCCTTACTGTATAATATTCCTCTGATATATCTTCATATCCTCCCTTCAGTATTGTGGCAATGTCTCTGAATCAGTTCTTAACTAGGAGTTGATGGCAAGCTTTACAGGTAGATTAATGACTTTGAAAAGAGTCTAAACATATAGACATATGTGTATAAGATATATAACATTTCCATATGCATTCTCTAATCCCAGACCCACTTACCCCTAGATTCTATGTTTTTTTTTATGTTGTTGTTGTTCAATTGTTTCAGTCATATCTGACTCTTCATAATCCCTCTAGGAGTTTTCTTGGCAAAGATACTGGAGTGGTTTGTCATTTCCCTCTCTAGCTTATATGACAGATGAGGAAAATAAGGCAAACAGGGTCAAGTTTCTTCTCCAGGGTCTTATAACTAGTAAGTATCTGAGGCCAGATTTGAAATTAGGAAGATGAATCATCCTGACTCTAGACCTGGTGCTCTAGACCAGTGATGGCAAACATTTGGCACAGGTGCCAATGATGACATGCATAGTGGGCATGTCCACTCCCCACTCTGTCCAGTTCATTACTAGAAAGGTTGAGGGACTGGGTGAAGCTGCTCCCTTCCCCCTCTCCATTGCACCTAATGACATTTTTTCACATTCCCCCACCCCTCTGCCCAGTAGCCCAGTGGGACCACAAAGAGGGTAAGGTGGGTGGTTCATAGAAGTCAGAGCTGGAAGAGAGCAGAGCACTCAGACTGCTCCCTTTCTCCTCTCTATACTTGCTGAGGATATTCCTCACTGCACCTGCCCCTCCACCCAGCAGCCCAATGGGAGCTTTTTCTCTCTCCCTATGTGGGGTAAGGGGGGATGGGGTAGGGAGCTCCTGACATTATGGAGGGCAGGTGGCAGGGCATGTCACGTGGTCTCTAAAAGGTTCACTATCACTCCTCTAGACATTGTCCTACCAAGCTGCCCAGAATTTATGTGTCCTGGTGGGAAAATGAGTTCTAGGTTTTTTTGGAGATGATTTATATCACATGTTCTTACTATATCATGCTAGTAAATATTGCTATCTTTAAAAAAAACCCTGCTTAAAACTGGCTGACTAAATTGATTACCCAACTGATAGTCTTGAGGAGATCACCAGCAGCAGTTCATTAGCTATATACTGAAAAGATGCCTGAAGCCCCTCAGGGACACCTTCTTAGTGCCTGAGGGAACATAGTAGCCTCCCTTCAGGGATCTAATCTAGCTGTGAAAGTAGGAGTAGGACATTTCATTCTATGAATTTCCTAGGTTTATGGCAGAAAAGGGACTTAGTAAACTTCATTTTGGATTTTTATTTAAAAAAGGATGGATGTGAGGGAGAGTGTCTTTATCTTGGGCTTTGCCTCCAAGTAGCACAGAGTCAAGAGATAGCTAAAACTATTAGAGAAAAGTGTAGGGCTCACAAGCCAAACCTGAAGGTCAGAAAATCTAAGGCAGACTGAAATAGAGTGAAAACTAGCTATATGATATTAGGCAAGTCATTTAACTTCTGTATGCCTAGGATGCAGCCAGGTGGATCAATGGGTAGAGTGATCAATATCCGCCCTCAGAAGTCCTTGTTCTATTCTCTTAGAATTGTTAGTAGGACAGAAATTAAGGATTTTTTTCCTTAAGTATTTTGCATATGTGTATTTTTTGGACATGTTTCTAGCCTGTTAAATATTAATTTCTGAATGTTATTTAAAGTTCTTTTGGTCATTGCAAGAAAAGATATTCTAAAGTACCAGGCAAATAAAGTTGACAGCAATGGGGACAGCTATTAAGGACTGATCCAGTGGCACAGTGGACAGAGTCCTAGGTCTGGAGTCAGGAAGACCTGAGTTCAAATGTGAGCTCAGACACTTCCAAACTGTATGACTCTAGGCTAATCATTTAATCTCTGATTGCCTAACAAAAGGATCCACTGGCTCAAAGGAGAAGGAAATGATAAACTACTCCAGTATCATTGCCAAGAAATTCCAATGAAGAGCTATAGTACATGGCATCACAAAGAGATGGACACAATTGAATGATTGGACAACAACAGGGAAGACAGTGAAGACCAAATCTGATTCTAAACTGCTATGTGTGTACTGGACCAAGCTGTTGAAAGCCAAACAAAAAACATTTTATTGCTTCTCCCTCCTTCTTTTGCCTCACTACTCTCAGAGGCAAGCTCTGGAAAGTTCTAAAAATTATCCCAATCTTTCCTCTTCTTCAATGATCCCACAAGTTCATTTTGTTTCATATTCAAATAGGTACAAAATGATATTGGAAGTCAATGTACAATATATCTAATTGTAGCTGATCAGCTCAACAAGAACTCAGATGTGTAATAATTAAAATTAAATTATGAAGCTGTTAATACCTTTAGTAGCTTTATTACAAATTAGAGATAGTAATGAGAGGGAAATGTAGGAAAGAGATAGAGAGTTGCCTAGCCTACCTCAATGTGTGCTGTTCTAATGAAATGAAGCTTGCCACCAACAGGGGTCCAATCTCCAGCTAGAAGTCCGTGAGAATCTTTTCAGCAAGAGTCACCAGAGCAAGAGTGTTCCTTCAGCAAGAATCATCAATGCCAGACTCAGAATCCAAATCAGAATCTTAATCAGGATGTCCCCCAGACTCCTGATCTCATCTTTATAAACTGTTTTCTCCACCCACTAGATCTACTATGTCACGTCTTCAGAAACCAACCATAGTTCCTTAATTTGTCTGGCACCACGAGGATGGGGGGGAAAGAATGGGGGCATTGCTTGTGCGATCAATTTCTTGTATCCTTGGTTTCAACTTCCTTTCACTGTGGGCATGTGTATCCCTGCATATCTCAATTGTAAAGGACCTCTAGGTCTCTGATGAATTAAATTAAAACAAAAGGAGGGGAAGTCCCTGATTGATTAAATTAGAATAAAGGGAGGTGAATTCCCTTCTCACAGAAGGCTATACCAGTAGTTGGGTACAAATAATCTGTACGATCAATTGAGATAGAGATGTCTCCAAATTTGTACATTTGACATTTCTTTCAAGATACTACAATTCTGCTTTGCTCATAGAGCATGTTAGACCATCCTGTGCCAATGTCTCTTCTGCTTCACAATCCATTCCAAAGGTCTTCTAAAAGACTTTGAATTCTTCTTCTGACTTCTGTGTGAGTGCTTGCGTTGTGTGAGTTTTCTGTAAAATATGCTTTAGGGAAAAATATATTTGGCATTTGAATAACTTGGCCAGCCCATTGGAGTTGTAATCTCTGTAGTAGAGTTAGAATGTTTGGGCAGTTTGATTCAAGAAAAGACCTCAGTGTCTAATACCTTATTTTTGGAATCTTCCTAAGACAAAACAAATATTATCTCATTTTATGTTCGCAATAAATCCGAGACCTAGGTGCTATTATTGTCCACATTTTACTGATGAGAAAATTGAAGATGAAGATTAAGCGACTTACCTAGGGTCAAATAGATGGAAAATAAGTGTCTGAGGTTGTATTTGAACTCAAAGCTTCTAGACTCCAGGTTCAATACTACATCTACTGTGCCAGTGACTCATCAAGTTTAAAGGACTTGTGTAGGGTCACATAGGTAATAAATAACAGGATTTGAATCTACTTCATCTGAACCCTCTCAACAATCATTCCATTACATTTGAAGTATTTTTTAGGGCTCCTTGTCTCATTGGTCAACTATAGATGTTATCTATCAAGAAATTAACTTTCTTTTAAAAGTTCTACTTAAGTTATCATTTTATTTTTATGCCATCTCTTATTTTTAGGATATTTTTCAAGGTTACTTTGACACAGTGGCACAAGCCAGGATCATACAGAGCTACATTCTTTTATTTTTTTTTGTTTGGTTGGTTGGATAGAGTATGATATTGGTAGACTGTCTAAATTTAACAGGCATACAACAATGAGGTCAGCACAAGGGCTCTGTAGACCCTCAGTTTAATAGACAGCCTAATATCTCTTCTCTCTTACACTTTCTTTCATAGCCTTTCAAACACTGAGCCTTTTCATTCTATGTGTACATCCTCAGAAAGTATATTGCCACAATGTGAACTTATCTGCAGCATTCAAAATTTTCACTTTGCTGTTACCCATGGTTCCGTATATGAATGGTGTAGTGCTCACTGATGGAGAACCTCTGTTTTCTTGGTGTTAATTTTCAGACCAGAATTGTTGGCATGTTATTGGGGGAAATAATTTCTAATAATTTTTTAAATTTCTTCATTTATTGTGAATTGTCCTTTTCCATTTTGAATACTGACCATTTCAGTTTATAATTTCATTTTGTTCATCCCCCCTCAAAGAAAATTGGCTCCTAGTTTTATTTATCGATTCAATGGTTTTTATTTCAATTTTGTCACTCTTCTTTGATTTACTGAATTTCTATTTGTTGCTTAACTAACTTTTTAAAATTCCGTCTCCAATTCTTTCATCTAGTTTTTCTCCCTTTTGTTGATGAAAGTAGTTAGAGATATAATAGCTGCACATAAAACTTTTCGTTTATTTGTCTCATAATTTACTTACACAAAATTAGTTATTGATTCTAATATTTGTTTTTTGACTTGAATTCTTTAGGATTAATTAATCTCTAATTTTAATTCTTTCTTCAAGAGCTTCTTATTGAATATCATTTTTTATTACCTTGTGGTTAGTAAAAGCTATGCTTAGTACTTCAGTTTTTCTCTTTCATTTGTGAAGTCCTCTCTTGCAGTGAATAATGATGTTTATGAGTGATTCGTGATGTCTTTAAGTATCTTTTTTATTTGCCCTTTTTCTGAAAGTTTAGTCAAAACCAGATATTCATAATCTAGTAATCCAGATACTCACAATCTGTAACATTTAACATTATGCCGAAGGTGAATAAGTGAGTGGGAGTACCACTATGAACCTCTCTGCATTAGGAGGCTTTCACTATTTCCGCAGGATAGCTCATATACTATATGTGGGAGGTGGTTAGCTTAGCTGATATATTGACTGAATAAGGGTACCAGAGATAGTTTACCCACAAAAATATTAGTAAAATTTAATTTGCTTTATGTTTCTATCTGAAAGTAGGTATATTTAAAACTTCTAATATTTTCTTCTTGCACTTTAATGAATCAACATATGTTCCATAGAAAATACACATTAAACTTTGGAGATGGGTCATGTGTATAAATCAATATTGGGCTTATTATTTGTTGACTATTAAAATACAATTGTTTTGGTAGATCAAAGTTTTTCCTTTTTTCTGCATGTCAAAAAAATAAAAACAACTACATAAGCTATGGTATGTCAAGTGTTCAGATAATATACACAATAAAAGTCACAGGAATCAAATGGAGAGAGAGAAAATGATTTGATAGAGTCATGGAAGGTTTCATAGAGGAAGTAGAACTTGTGTTGCACTTTGAATAATAAATATAATAATATAGCACTTTTAGTTTCCAAAGTGCCATCCATATATCATCTCATCTTACTATCACTAAATCTAGAGAGATAGGTGTTATTATTCTCCCCTCTTTATAGATGAGGAAACTGAGGCAGACAGATAATTTGCTAACAGAAATATAGCTAATAAATATCTAAAATTAGATTTGAACTCACTTCTTCCTGAATACAAGTACACTATACTACGTTGATGCCCAAGGAAGCACAGATGTGAGAGAGTCAGAAATGTGAATGAAGGGAATTCCAGGAAGGAAGAAGATCCCACATAAAACTGAAGATGTAGAAATGTGTTTTTTTTTAAAAAAAACCAATAGTGATAATAATACTAAATAATAAAATATATTTCATTTGGAAAATATCAGATTGGTTGGAATTTCATTGGGAAATTCTCATCAATGGGAAATCACTGCCCATTGGGAAATGAATATTTCCCAATGAAATTCCAACCAATTTGATAAGAAGGGAACACAAGATTAGTGAGGTAGATAGGGTCCAGACTGTAGCTACTTGAATGGGCTACTTTTAGAAATCCTCAACTTTATTCTATAATCACTAGGAAGCTATTGAAGTTTTTTTGTTTGTTTGTTTTGGCTTTGTTTTAAGCAAGGCAGTTCTGTTTTCTATATTTTGTGCTGGTTCTGATAGGTATTGATATTAAGAACTCTGGAAAATTACTTTGGGCCTCAAATTCCTCATCTTTAAAAAAGAACGCTTGGATTATATGACTTGCAAAGTCTCTTTTAGCCCTAAATTTGTGTTCCTATAATCCTGAAATTAATCAATCAGTGATGCCTAGGATAGATAGAAATGGTGTGACATAAGGCAGGGAGAAGAATTAGGAGACTATCACAGTAGTTCAAGAGAGTAGTAATGAAGGCTTGATAAAATAGAACCCAAAAGGAAGTGATTAACAATAGTCCAAATCTGGGGATCTCCATAAATGCTTGAGACCAAGATTTGTTCTCTAAGGAAATTGTCCCTGGAGTTTGAACACTTGCATACAGTGTTATTTGGAGATTTTGCGGTTGAAGCTTTTAATTGTTACAATCTTGAGCCAGATTTGTTGCTATCACAGTTGAAGATGAGAGTATTTAATTTTTTAAAAAAGATTTTATTTTTGGTAATGAAGTGGGAGCAGATTATTACAGGTTGTTCTTTGCTACAGAACAGAAGGAACAGGGAGAGAAATAACTGCCGTCTGATGAGGCAAAAATAACTTTTATTAGTTTGTGCAATAGCATCTGAGTGAAAACTAGCTTCCTCCATTTCAATCCTAGTCATTAGACAGAAGCTTGAGATTGAGAAGTGATGGCAAGGGGGGAAATGTGGCCTCACTCTAGAATTCAGCAACACCAATAATGATGACAATTAGAGTCAGTTCCTAGGAAGACTGATAAATTATGTTCAGGTTGCTATGTTCACAGCCAGAATCATCTGCAAGTTCTTGAACACCACAGTTATTATGTAGCATAGGGGGTCTGGTAGGAAAATGAGGACCCTGCATGTCATAAAGGTATATACCCTAATATAGCTCTAACAAAAGAATAGAAGAATATAGCTCTGCATGGTCCTGGCTTGTGCCATTGTATCAAATCATTAACCTTGGGAAATATCCTAAAATTCAGAGGTGGTATAAAATAAATGAGAATCTAAGTAGAAATTTTAAAAGAAAATTAATTTCTTGATTAGAGAACAAATATAATTGACCAGTGAGACAAGAAGTCTTAATAAGTACATCAAGGGTAATGGCATGATTGTTGAAAGAGTTCAGATGAGGTAGGTTCAAATTTTGACTCTATTATTTATTCCCTCTTTGACCCTGGACAAGTCCTTCAAGTTGGATGAGTTTTTTGTGAAACAGAAGATGGAGTACTGGCCATGGAGTAGAGGACCTGAGTTAAATCCAGCTTCAGAGACTTGTTGCCCACCTATGTGACCCTCAACAAGTCATTAAACTTTACCCTCTGTTTTCTCATCAGTAAAATGGTAGCACTACTTCTCAGGGGTATTGTGTGGCTAAAATGAGATATTTTAAAGTATTTTGAAAACCTTAAAGTGTTATATAAATGTTTGCTATGTTATTGTATTATCATTGTTATTCTTAACATCTCCTCATTTATAAAATGGAGGCAATACCATTTATAGAATTTATTTCATAGGACTGTAGAGAATTTTGTGAATAATAATTTATGTAAAAACTCTTGCCCATTAACTCATCTGTAGCTTTTTGCAACTATACATCTAAAAAATCATTACTAGATGAGGATAGGACTAGGAAGTTCTACTAGGGTATAGCAGTTTGTGCTTTCATAGTTTACTAGCAACAATAAGAAATGTGTTGATCCACAACCAGAAGTTCACTTTAAAAGAATGCAAAAGAAGACATTTCCTTTCTGTTCACCTATAAAGTTTTCTAAGGCTCTACAGGTTTTTGGATCAGACATTAAAGAAGTTTCAAGTTAAAAATTCCCTAAAACATCTTTTCTCTCCAAATGACAATACCTTATCAGTTAACGAGATAGATAATTATCAGGCCTCATCATCACTTAACTGTTTGCTCTTCTCTCCATTGTTCTAATGAATTTTGTAGGATATCCAACTCGTGCCTATTTCCCTCTTACAGATGCTAAAGGGAAAACTTTAAGCATCCACTGATAATTCCAAATTTCTTCTGAGCCCGAAAGCTCTTTATCAACTCCTATCCCCTTCACCCCTCACCAAAAGAGCCATATTGCTCTAAATGGCACCAAGGAGCCAAACCAAAATGACCGGTTGTAGGGTAGAGTTGCCATATTTTTCGCACTTTGGCTAAATCCCCTAAGAAAGCTCTTTGTTTACAGTCCTGAGGAGATAAACTGTACTCTAGTATCTCCAGAATATTCCTGCTAGCTCCAGTGATTACAGTTGCTTAGAGGGGCAGCGGATAGCTTAATTCAGTGTTGAGGACTCCTTCTGCCACCAAGCGTGAGAAATGGTGGGATAAGAATAATGAAGGGAATTTTTCTTTGGCCTAGTCTTTTAGTCATCCAATGTACACACAAAAACTATTTCCTAGTCAGGGTTAAGAGTTAGGGACCTTTTCGCCCTTAAAATCAAATGACCAAGCAGGTTAAAAAATAGAATATATAGATAGAATTTTCTAAAAATATTACAGAGAAATATAAAATACATGGCTCGGACCATTAGGAGCATATACTCTTTATCAACCAATTAATCAACTTTCATTTATGAAGTGCCTGATATGTACATTTATATGTTTAAATGTATATACCAGTCATGCTGATGAATGTTTCATGATTTATATTTTTGTTCACTTAAAATGTTTTACAAGATAATAAAAAAAACTTCATGAAAAAATATTTTTTATCTCCTCCAAGTTTATGTCAAATTTCACATATATTTCTTCACTTGATTTTCACAATTGATAGAGGGCAGGGAAATAGGCCCCGTTCTCATTTTACAAATGATTAATATCCTCATTTTACAAATGAGAAATGCAATGCTTAGAGAGGCTCACTAAATGTGTTAAAGTGAGTAGCCAGGCTGAAACCCATGTCCTTCAACTCTAAGACCACTAAGGGTGGGCTTTCTGGGAGAAACAGAATGGGGTTAAATTTTGAACTAAAGGAGGGAATGACTCACAGTTTTTCAAGTTGCAAGAGATGTTTTTATTTGTTTTGTTTTGTTTTTAAACCCTTAACTTTTGTGTATTGTCTCCTAGGTGGAAGAGTGGTAAGGGTGGGCAATGGGGGTCAAGTGACTTGCCCAGGTTCACACAGCTGGGAAGTGTCTGAGGCTGGCTCCCGTCTCTAGGCCTGACTCTCAATCCACTGACCGACCCAGCTGCCCCCTGCAAGAGATGTTCTGGAGAAAGATGTGGAAACAATAGCAAAGATTTCCTGAAAGAAAAATTCAACAGATAGTTGTTGAAGTACAAAGTCTAACCTTTAACTTCAACTATGAATGGTGTGGGAAAGAGTTTTGAAAGTCAATGTAGGTCTTTTTAAATGTGATTTTTATGACAATGACTAAGCCAGAAGGGATTTTTATAGATTACATAAAAATATGAAACTAATTTCAAGGTTCCTGCTCTCTGTATTGGGTAGGGTTTCATTTCAGTATGGCATGTCCAGTTCAGAAAGATCAGTCTAGCAAAATGTAAGTAGGATGCAGGGCACGGGGTTTCCAAAGAGACAGAGATCCCTGCATTTTGAGTTTTGTTTCAGTGTGGTATTCATCTCTCCGAGGCCCAAACTGCTGGAACAACTGAGAAGAAAGAACATTGTGAGGACCTGTCCACCAACAATCAAGGAGCCTACCTACCATTGTTAGCATGCGGTTAACGTATCGAGGATATCGCCAATCTCCTTCTCATCCTCCTTGCCCTGTCCTTACTAGCATCTGGTTCCATCCTTTGCATGGAAGCATAAAGGTTGGGAAAGGTCAGCGCAAACCTTGGGACCGTGGATTTCTTTTCTGCTTTCATTGCAAAAAAGAAATCACAGGAATTCACAGGCCAGGTGAAGAGAGTCTCATGACTCATCGCTTTGTATCTAAATCAGCCTCTGGGGGGCTAATGGGCTCCTGTAAATCCTAGAAATCTACCTTCAATACCTACCTCCCTACCTCCCTCTGACCTCCTGTTTAGGTGGCTATATACAGGCACTCAGATTTCAGGACCCAAGTCTTTTCCTATTATAATTCAGAAATACTCAGGTCCCCAAATGAGTCTGAGATTTAGGCTATTCAGCAAAATTTTTATTTGAGAAGCACATCCCTGCTAGCTCCAGCGATTACAGTTGCTATTCATATGAATGTTGGCAACATTTTATTGTGGGGGTCAATTATGGTCATTTACCATGATGACATAATAACAACTGCAAAAATGTGAAAGCTAAAGTAGGGTTATTATTACTGTTTGTAAAGTCTGTGTCCCAGATGTTCCTGCCAGGGGAGAGAAAAGCTGGAGAGCAGAGATAGCTGACAATAGTGCTAACCATTCAAATCACCACCGGATTGAGCAATTTGCAAGACGAGGGATGGAACAAGAGGCGAGGCTGGCATCTGGGTCTCGCAGCTTCCTCACCTTGAACCGTAACCTGCACTCCCTGATGCTTAGCAGAGACGTCCTCCCCACCCCACCACTCTCTACCACCACTCTTCACCCTTTTGCATTGCCCCTCAACCCCAGACCAAGAAAAAAAGTAAAAGAAATACAAGCAATGGTCATACCCAGAGAGGGGACCCAACAGCCAATGTCATTCTCTGATATATAGCCTAGAAGGAATTTATTTCCAACTAGTAGAGGATTGGGGGGCTCATAAAACTGTATAGCTTCAACCCAATGAAATAAGGTTAGTAAAATACATAAACTCTGATACAGCCCGTGAAGTATGCCTCCAGTCACCTGCAATTCACGCATGGCATTGTGATAGATATTCCAGCTGCCTGGCTGTTCCCTGACAGCTGGGACCAGTGTATGCCTTTAAGCAACTTTCCTTCTTACTCATTTCCCACTCCTGTTCTCCCCCCACTTCCATGCTGGTCAGTCCCTCATGTGAAGATGGAGCATCGAACTTCCCTGATGGCAGAATTTGGAGCTTAGCAGTGATGCTTTGCCTATCAGCAGTCCCCTTGAATGATAACAGCATCTTTGACAAGCACCAGCATGAGACAAAAGTACACACTTGTAGAATGAAAAATACAACAGCGGCAGCTGAATAGTTGAAAAGGTAATAAAAAAATGTCCAGCTCTGATAATGCCTGTCCCCTGCCTTACCCCCCACCCCAGCACCTCTATCAGTACCACAGGCAAAAATAGGGAAGGCAGAAAGAAGCCCCTCTTTTTATTTGGTTCTTGGGTCAATGTGAAGACAAATGAGCTCCAGTCATTAAAGTTGCTGTCATTCATTAGGCACATACTTTAGGACTATCGTTAGCTTACTCTTCTTTGTTCTTCTCTTTCTTATATTAAGAAATTAAGGTAAAGGGAAAAAAGATGCTATTTACAGTCTCTGGAATAGCTTTGAAAAAGTGGACAAAAAAATCCACAGTGATGGTTTACAACTGCAACTGTAAGATAACTTTCCCTCTATTTGCTACATGTTAAACATGGTAATAATAGTAATAATACCTTGTATTTAGGGAGTGTCTGTCTTTTGAGGAACTCAAAGTACTCCCAAACAGTAGAACATTCATCCTCAAAAACATCCTTTTGAGAGAGGCTAGGGGAGGTATTATTATCCTTGCTCTCGTCAGACCAGTGATAAGTTCTTTGTGTTAAAGAGCTGCCTATGAGGTGCCAACCTGGGGCGGTGGCGGTTGAGGGGAGGGCAAGCATGAGCAAGAGGAAAATTCTGTGTATCTTTCTAAGAACCAGTACTTAGCGAATATTCAAGTTCAATTTAATAAACACTGATTAAGCACCTACTATGTGCAAGGCCATGCACATATGAGTGGAGATACAAAATGAAAGCTATCAAGCAGGCTGTGCTCTAAAATAGGTGCAGCATATAGCAAGAGAGTTGTCACCATGTGGCTCTTAGAGAGGAATAGACACCTTTAGCTTCTTTTCCAGGAGGGGAAAATTTAATTCCTTCTAGAAGGGAAGGCCAGACACTAGGAAGTTGGGGACAGATGCTTGGCCACTCTTCTCTCAACAGAGAGAGGGGTTTCTGGACTACAATTATATTGTACAAACACACACACACATATGTATGTATAATTATATCTATCTGCTCCCATAAGTATTATTATTTTTCTAGAGAAGGTTGTTTTCAGGTTCAATTTAAACTCTTGACTGCCATTCATTAATGAGAAAAAGAGGATACAACCTAAACTTTATATCCAAGACTCAACTTCCTTCCCACAAATAATGGTTCTGTAATCAACACATGTAGCAAATAGCAAAGAAACCCATTTATCCAAGTTCAAAGTGAAACAAAAATCAGAGAAAGTATACATGGGAGAATATATACAAGACTATACAGAATTAAGGAGTTCTCCCATTGGTTGCAAGCTAATTCAGCTCAACGAGGAGAGAGTCTTCCATCTCACACAGGGGCCATTCCTCAAATCTTTAAATATGCAGCTTGGGGCAGGGACCTTATAGAGACTGCCAGCTCTTCTCATGTTGGCTTTTCCAGAATCTTATTCTCCTTTCAGTAATCTGAAATGTGGTTCGCATCTTGAAGTGGATGTCAGAAGTGTGCAAAGCAACTGTAAAACCCAAAGAGAGTGCAGAGCCTAAAGGGGCTCAGAAACCTGAAGAAAGCGAACCTCTATTCCAGCTTTCACCAACCCCATCCCATCCCTCACCCAGGCTTGAGACATTGATCTCCAGCAACTGGGACATAATCCCATATCAATAGGCATTGAGACTTGGATTAAACACATGCACAAATAGATAGTATACAAAGTATAAATGTAATCAGGCCAAAATCCTGTAAGAAACGGGAGGTTGGTGGCAGTTATATGGCTCAGTGGATAGAAAGCCAGGCCTAGAGATGGGAGGTCCTGGGTTCAAATCTAGCCTCAAACACTTTCTAGCTGTATGACCCTGGATAAGTCACTTAACCCTAATTGCTTAGCCCTTACCACTCTTCTGACTTGGAAATGACATTTAGTATTGTTTCTAAGACAGAAGATGAAAACTTTAAAAAAAGAAAAAAGAAATTGGAGATTGAAATCATTTATACTTGGATGGTGAAGTGGAAGGAAATCCTCAGGGAAGGCTTCATGAGTCCCTGTCATCCATGCTGAATTTGGATGGTGATGGATTATATGGGATGGAAGAAGTAGGAAGGGAGAGAGATTGCTCTTCATTGGAGTCAAAAAGACACAAGTACTTAAATCAGTCTCAGTTCTAAGATTAGACAGTGTAATAGCACAACAAAGCCTCAGGAAACTTGTTAAACTAATTCTGTGGGAAGTCGTGGTTCTCAGCATATGTAGAGGTGAATTACTTCTAAGAAGCTGACCAGGCAATTTCTCCTGATGGCACACGATTAGGCAGAGTTCACAAGGGTAACAGGCCTGCTGCTGCACACTCCTGCCACAGAGGAAAAAAAAATCCCAGGGTGCCAGTGACCCCACAGCTATCCTACCTCTTTATACTCCATGGAATGGTACAACCCAGAAGCTTGAGGAATCTGGGGTAAAGTTCAAGATAATTGTTCTGAAAAAGTCACTTGCATCTCTTGAAAGTTTCTCTCCTCTCTCATTCTGGCAAGCAGAATATTCTCTATTAGTTAGTAAACAAGCATTCATTAGAAGTTTACCATGTGTTAGATACTTTCCTAAGCCCTGGGCATACAAATACAAGCAGAAAAGAAATTCCCTATCCCCAAGGAGTTTATATTCTGATGGGAGAAGACAAAGCATCAAAAGAAGCTAAACAGAGGGCAGCTCCTTGACTCCATAGTTCTTAAAGAGTGCCCAACCTGGAGTCAGGAAGACTTCTTTGTGAGTACAAATCCAGCCTAAGACCCCTAGTAGCTGTGTGGATCTAGGTAAGTCACTTA
Source organism: Gracilinanus agilis (assembly GCF_016433145.1). Classification (NCBI taxonomy): domain Eukaryota; kingdom Metazoa; phylum Chordata; class Mammalia; order Didelphimorphia; family Didelphidae; genus Gracilinanus; species Gracilinanus agilis. The sequence continues at coordinate 322,702,536 of NC_058130.1, forward strand.
ATCCTGTTTGCCTCAGTTTCCTCATCTGTACAACAATGAGCTGGAGAAAGAAATGGCAAATGACTCCAGTATCTTTGTCAAAAAAAAACAAACAAAAAACCTCAAATGAGGTGTTGGATACGACTGAATAACAGCAACAATCACAAACTGATGGAAGGGAATGGGGAAGAAGGTACATGGCCATTAAGAAAGATGATGGGGGACCCTGGATAGAGTCTGTTGAGAGATGAAGAGCTGACTGTTACATGGAAGTTCTGGGATCTGCCATCTAAGCAGAGGGAGAGGCTGCCTGGCCTGACAGTACTTCTGAGGTGTGAATTTCTGAACTGAAGTGCTCTTCCAAGATAAAGAGTTTTCTGGGGCATGATGGTGGCATCTGGATGGCAGCCTGGTGAGAAACGAAGTGAATTTTTCAATGAACAGTCACAGTAAAATTGAGAGGGGATTTCTGATGGCAGTATTGTGGTGGAGGAAAATGTGCAGAATTTTCATGGTGCTTTGAAGGCACCATAACTCTGCTAACATATCCAGACACTAGGATGTAGCATAAGTTCTCCTTGAGCCCCCACTCCCCCCCCCTTGCATTTAAAAATTTAATAACTAGGCCCTAAAATAGATTCAGATGAGATCAGCAGATGATCCAGTGTATCCTGTTTCTAAAATAGTAGAGGTGTTTCTCAGTATTTCTTCTAACCTAATGTCTCCTGAAACCTCTCAGCATGAAAAGAGTCATGTTTCCAAAGAGAAGATGGCTTAATTAGTAACATGAAGAGTTAGTGAAGTAATTTCACATATTCATATTTGACAAAACTGTAGTTGCTGCATGAACCAAATCATTATTTAGTCTTTAAAGGGAGCTGCCTTCATTGAGAATATCCTAGTGTTCTAAAGAGTATGTGTTGAGAGGATGTATGTGCCCACCAACAGGAACTGATTCAAAGGGTCTCTCTGTGGAAGAGAGAGGAATAGAACAAAGGCAGTCTTTAGTGCTGCAATCATTCAGTTTTTTTTAAACCTTTACCTTCCATCTTAGAATCAATAGTGCACATTGGTTCTAAGGCAGAAGAGTGGTAAGGGCTAGGCAATGCAACACATAGCTAGGAAGTGTCCAAGGTCAGATTTGAACCCAGGACCTCCCATCTCTGGGCCTGGTTCTCAATCCACTGAGCCACCTAGCTGCCCCCATCATTCAGTTTTTTGCTAAAGGGAACTTAGCATTTCAGAGCATGACCCTTCTTATATAGGACCTAGAAGCCATGCCTGATATATCACAATGCCTATCACCATCCTCTGGTGTTTGTACAATATTTCCAAGGTTATGCTTATAAACTCAGCATTATCTAGAAACATAGTATCATCCCATTGGAATATTCCTAGAATTTCATGATAGGGAAGCATATAAAAAATTCCACTGAAGCATTTGATTTTATGGTCAATGAATTTTTACCAAGAATTCCAAGGAACTTTTAAAAGTGCTACCGATTAAGGAAGTGATAGAGGCAAAATGTACATATAATGCAAAGAACATTGGATTTTCCAGTTGCAAGGCTTTTTTCTATTTGCTGCCTGTGTAATCTTTTATGAGCCTCAGTTTCCTAATCTGCATAAAAGATGTAAATGATGGCATTGAAGTAAATGAGCTCTAAAGACCATTCAAGTTTTACATCCTATGACCATGTTGTGATCCTACATAGTTCCTGCCCTCAAGCTTAAATGAGAAAAGCCAGTACCAAAAGGCTGGAGGTCCTAGAGTTGAAGAGAGTATAGTTATACTCTCCTTCCTTCACATGTGCACACACACACATACACACCCCTATCTCTACCATTAAAACATCTCCCCCTCTGATTATGACCATGGTTGCTGCTGGTGGGTCTTCCCTTCTCCCTTCCCGCCATCATCGAGGTCTGGCTAGGGGACATTACCTCAAATCTGAATTCCTTAGCCTATTATTCAAGAATCACCCCTCTACTGCCCCCCCAAGATGGCTGCTTTCTAGCCTTATCTATCCTTCATGAATTCATCCATTCTTTTTTTAAAACTTAATTATATATAATAACAAATTTCCACACTGAATCCATCTATCTAATCAATTTGGCCCATTCTTTATTCCCCAGACCTACCATGCAGATTCCTGCCTCAGCACTGTTCTTAACAGTTCCTCAACCTGGAATGTCCCTTTTGCTTTTCTCTGAATGTCTTTCCTTTAAAGTGCCCAGATTTGTTTCACTTCCTTTAAGAAACTTTCCTCAGTGGTCCCAGCTCCTCAGAGGTTATTTCCTCAAATTAATTCAGTAAGTGTTTATTAAGCACAGAGTATGCTTTTGTGTGGAATTTTTTAAAATTCAAAGACAAAAGTGAAACAGTTACTGCCCTCAAGAAACTTATATATGCCTGGAGGAATGAAAAGCAGAAATCTTGTAAACCTTGGAAAGCAGAAACATCCCACACAATTAAATAAATACAAGAAGGGCAACAGTACCAACAAGAGGAAATAGGGAAACCACTTTGTAGGAAGTGGCACTTGAACTAAATCCTTAAGGAGGCCAGAGATGCCAAGAAATGGAGGTAGGAAAGGAGAGCATACTCCCCCTTCTAAGTATCTATAACACTTTTATTTCGATTACTTTTTAGACCCTTAGCCTATGCAACCTGGTATTGTCATTCACCTCATCCTGTCTATGTCTATATCTTGATTCTGAACTGTATCATCTTCTCAAGGAGTAGGATTGTCTTATATTTTGCAACCCCAATGGGGTTACAATATGTTTGATGTCATCAAATTAGATTTGCAACAGAATGAAAGAAACTGAAATTAATATGCTGTATGTTATGTCTTCTTAATGAAAAAGTGGGAAATACGATGATTGGGTCTGGGTAGGAGCCTGTATCTGCTTCTATTGAGCTCATTAATTCATTTATCATCTATTGAATAATAGTTAGAAGTAATGTCCTCTAAGTTGTCTTTCTCTGGAAGCTTGGACTAGAAAGGTAGAAGAAAACCAAGGGATGATTTTTAGAAGATATGAAAAATAGTAAGTACCAAATTTTTTTCATAGTTATTTAAAAGTGGGAGTAGGAACAGGAGAGGGTGGGGATGACAAGGATGGCAAAAATATGAAAGTATCCAAATTGATGTCAAGAATTGTGATTTTGTTGGTTTGGGCAACCTCAATTAAAAAGAGGGAGAGAGAATAAGTTTTCTACAACTTTGGAGAAAAGAGGAGTTAAGCAATTTTCCCTTGGCACATATGTGTCAGAGAGAAGATTTGAACTCAGTTCTTTTTGACTTCCCATCCAGCATTCTATCCACCAAATAACAGTATCACTCAAATAGATAAGTAGATGGCATAAAATAATTTTTTTAAGTCTAGCACAGCTATCAATAGGCAGAAGCAAAGAATTTTTAAAATGGTTAAAAGTTTGTTAACAAATATCAATAGGTACGTAGGTGTTTTCAGAATGGCAGTATCGTCAATGAGATCAGAGGCAGAGATAAATTTGGCAGAGGCATTTGGGGTGTGATAAAGGAGAGAAAAAAATAGGTGGAATAATCTGTGAGGGAAATGGTTGTCTGAAAACTAACAAGTCAGTTGGTAATCTGATTAGCACATGGTAGTACTCAATAATTGCATGTTAAATGAATGAGTGAAAGAATGAATTTTTAAAAGGCAGGTGGGAGCAACATTTTGAAGGGAGAAAAAGCAAATTTTAGTGGATAAAACTAATATATAAGTAGTGCATGGAGTCAGACGTATTAGAATCACAGCTGTCCTAGTTCCCAGCCTAACCAAAGGCCCTCAATGACATTATTTATACTTTTATTGAATGGATGATAGATGTCAACATGTGCTGAGTTCTGTGCAAGGCATCAAATAAGCCTCTGTCCCTGGCTGGTGAGTTCATGATATAACTTAAAGGGTCTACCTTTTTATTTTTTTAACTGAATATGTATCTGTGGATCATCAAGCATTTTAATATCCCAAAGGCCATGGATGCACTGCACATTTATATTCAGCTTCTGATATTTATATATTGTAATGCACTGGGATCCATATTACTTTCAGTAACACCATCAAGTTCTAAAGGCCAAAGTACATAGAATTCTGAATAAGTTCATCTTGTTTTCCTTTTCCCTTAAATAAATGAATAGGGAATTGAGCTCTCTTCTTAAGAATCAAGAGGCAAGGGACAATGGAATTTGAATTCCTTGGTCACTGTTTACATGGTCTATTTGATATTATAACATTTCCTAGTAATTGTTAATTTTTGATTACTTGCTTTTTCTCTAATCACTAAAAATTGAGAAACTGATCATAAGTAATAGATTTCTTTCCCTAATCTTTTTTGATTTTAGCATTTTAGAATTGGAAGACTGTCAATAGGTCAGGAAATAAGGATTTATTAATCCTTTATTATTTATTTTTATTATTAATTGTTAATACAATTAATCTACTAAGTGCTAGGCATTGTATGAGGTGCTGAAGATACAAAGAAACACAAGTGACAAATTTTATTTTCAAGGAGCTCACAGTTCCAATTAGGAGAAAATGTTCAAATAACTATGTATGAGCAAACTATATACAGGATGAATTGAGGTTTGTCTCAGAAGGAAGGCACCAGTATGATGAGGAAAAGCCTTTTGTAGAAGGTGGGACTGAACTTGGGACTTGGCAGAAGTCAGGGAATTCAGGAGAAAGAGAAGAAGAGGGAGAGAATGCTGAGCCTTAGTATTAATTATACAGTAAAAAGAGATGGGGTTTGGAGATGGAAAGTTGTGGGAGAAACAGCAAGGAGGACAGTGTCCCTGGATCAAAGACTATATAAGGGTGAATGATGTGTAAGAAAACTGAAAGAGTGTGTGTGTGTGTGTGTGTGTGTGTGTGTGTGTGTGTGTGTGTGTGCTTGTGTGTGCAGGTTACATAGAACTTTGAATGCCAAACAAGCTTTTATAGCGATAAACAAGATTTATTGAATGACATGGTCAGAGCTGCTCTTTAGAAAGGTCATTTTGAGCGAGTTAAGGAGAGATTAGACTGGAGCAGGGAAAAAGTTGTGGCAGATACACAGATCAAGGAGAATTGACAGTAGTCCAAACATGAGGTGATGAAGGCTCTGGTGGCAGTGTCAGAGAGACCTAAATCTGTTAAAGCATCCTATTCAGAGTTGCAGTAGCAGAGGTAAGAATAGAATCTGAATCTCCTGACTCCTAGCTCTAGGCAGCAACTTCTATCTGACATCTATCACTAGTCCTGTCCACTAGAAGGAAGCATGCTCGAAGCTTCAACACCACTTTCTGGCTAAGTGTATGGGCATGATTTATTGTATCACTACCAAACCCAACAGCTGTTCTGCTTCTTTGGGTTTTTGCTGCATAGGGTGATTTTCGTGTTTTCAAAAAGCATATTTGCCCAGGATCACTGTATTCAGGTACTGCTGAGATGAAGGATACCATTACTTTCTCAGCCCTCGCACCATAGGACTTTTATCCCTCCAATATGGTTACTCTTGTCCTCTTCTCAAAACCATGGACAATTTGTGTGTCCTTTCAAACCTACTGTACAATTAGAACTTATTCTCTTCATACAAGGTGAAGATCATAGAATCTTAAATTTACAACTGAAAGGGGTCTTTGAAGTCAACAAGTCCAACCTCTTCATTTTATAGATATATATTTATATATAATTGGGTCCCAGAGAGGTTAAATAATTTAACCATGGTTACACAGCTAGCAAATTGCAGAATTAGGATTTGAATCTGACTCAAAGTCCAGCACTCTATCCACTGGTAATTAGAATTTTTTTTGTCCCATAACCCCTTTACACTCTTAAAATTTATTGAAGATTTTCTCCTAAGAATTTTTCTTTATGAAGATTTTATCTAATGATAATTTCCCCATTCAAAATAAAAATGTTACTCATGAAAATAATTACCTTTACCTTGTGGATGCCCTAAAAGGATCTCAGCAACCCCTATGAATCCCAAGACCATACTCTGAGAACTTTTGAACTCCACCATGCTGTCTCCTCATTTTCAATTTGATTTACTTCATAGATTTATATGAAGTCTGAGTTATTAGCTATTTTGAAATAAAAGCAATACAACTAAATAATACAATTTATCACATAAGAAGATGCTTTGCTAGCATTGCCTATTGAGCATTCTGTTTGAAATTCTACTTTCTATGTTTAGTGGTAGAGGCCTAGAGGAATTATCTTAACCTAACAATAGTGTGTCTTCAAAATGTTCCATAAAAACTAAAATACTATAAACTTATTGAGTTATATAGTCTAGTTGTAGCTAAAACAAATATAAATTTTTTTTAATTTAAAAATTAATCATTTCAATGACAAACACTCCATAACTGTATCATTAAAATCCAATTTAGATTGAATTGTTGCCCATTAACAGGAATGACTGAACAAGTTGTAGTATATGATTGTAATAGAATACTATTGTGCTATAAAAAAAATAAGGAACAGGGGGCAGCTGGGTAGCTCAGTGGATTGAGAGCCAGGCCTAGAGACGGGAGGTCCTAGGTTCAAACCTGGCCTCAGACACTTCCTAGCTGTGTGACCCTGGGCAAGTCACTTGACCCCCATTGCCTACCCTTACCACTCTTCTGCCTCAGAGCCAATACACAGTATTGACTTCAAGACGGAAGGTAAGGGTTTAAAAAAAAAATAAGGAACAGGATGATTTTAGAAAAACCTGGAAAGGCTTACATGAACTGATACAAAGTGAAGTGAGCAGAACCAGAAGAACATTAAACACATGAACAGCAATATTATGTGTTGAACAACTGTGAATGGTCAATCTGTTCTCAGAAATGCAGCTATCCAAGACAATCCCAAAGATCCATGATGAAAAATGCAAATCACCTCCAGAGAAAAAAAATACTATATTTCACCTTCTTCTTGTTCTTAGAGTTAAGAGTTAGGGAGGAATGGAGGTGGAAAATTTAGAACTCAAGTTTTTTAAAAGAATCTTAAAATTGTTATTACATATAATTGTGAGAAAATAGCTAATATGAAATTTTAGGTAGCTTGTTGACTAAATATAATAATAATAACTATAAGAAGAACAAAAGGTGGAAAAATGGAGATTTCCTTCATGGAGGATTTCCAAAAAGATGAACTGTGCATTTCTAAAACAGGAGCTCCAAAGATATTTTGAGAAGTGGACAACTTGCTCAAAATAAAAGTTTACATATATTCTATAACATTACTTCAATGTTTTAGTTGAGAAAAATAGACACATGCATGACCCTTCATTGTCCCTCATCCTGTTAGTGCCTTCCCTCTTAGATTACTTCCATTACCCTGAATACATATCTTTTATGTACACAGTTACTTTCATATTGTTTGCTCCATCAGGATGCAAGATTCTTGAAGGCAAAAACAATATATTTGGCTTTCTTTGTATGCTCATCATATAGTATAGTGCTTGACATATTATACATATTTGGTAAATGTTTGTTGTTTGACTCTGTGTGAACTTTGATGTCAACATCATCCTACTATATCATAAATCAATTTAATTAATTGATCAGAGACTAGAATGAGTTAAATAATAGGTAATAATGTAAGTGGCTAAAATACTTATGTAATATATGTCATTCTTTCTAAAGTCTTACTCTGATGCTTTATTGTTATGTAGATGTGATTCTAGGTTCTTTACATCTCTACCAACATGGCACAAGGTTCAGTATCTTCTGCCTACTAATCCAGAAAGAATTTTAATTTGGGTCCAGTAACAGGTTCTCAGCCTGTCATCTGAATCAGTCTGGCTCAGTTCAGAAAAGATTATCAATAGGTCAGGTTGGCCACAAGGCTGATGAATTTTTCAGCTGCAGCAATTCTTGACTGCTGCCTACTTAGTTGCCAAGAGGTTGTAATCTGTGTTGGCAGCAGTAGTACACAGACCTAAAGCAATCACAGATCTTGGAAATATATATGCCATGTCGAAAGTTGTAGTGTAATTCCCTTGAAGGATGGAAGATTCATTCATTTATTCACCAAAGATTTATTAAGCATCTACTACTTTTAGACACTGAGGATACAAAGATAGATATGACATGTGCCCTGCTATAAAGGAGTTTACAATCCAAAGCTGGTGCAGGGAATTGGGAAGAGGGGCACACTAATAATTATGATGCAAGGAAAAATGACAGAAGTACAAAGGAGAGGGCTAGGCAAAATGCCTTATTAAATTTGGGGAAGAAGGCATCATTTTCACATGGGCAAGGCAGAGAAATGAAGACTTGATAGAAGACAGGCAACTAAGTAGTGCTTTGAAGAAAACCAGGAAGGAATATTAAGTAATAGAAATGGGGTAGAGGAAGTCCATTCTAGACATGGCATGAACTAAGGCACAGAGATGGAAGAATGTAGGACAAAAAAGGAGTTAGAAAATCATCCAGCTTGGCTAGGCTATGGATGGAAAGAATATAATATAAAGCTAGTAATATATATCAGAGATACAGGAGACAGGAGTTTAAACTTTATATTGTATTAGGGTAGCTATTCTTACAATATGATAATCACTTGAGAGCTATCTTTTATCTTTGAATAGAAGAGTGATTGATGATCAGGCAGCTAGAAAGCTCAGTAGATGAGAGTTCTGTGTCAGGAAGATCTGAGATCAAATCTAGTCTTAGACACTTATTAGTGGTAAAATCCTGGGCAAGTCACTTAATCTCTATTTGTCTTAATCCACTGGTGAAAGAGAAAACTACTCCAGTATTTTTGCCAAGAAAACCAGAGGGACAATATTGATGTGCTCTGATCCATGGGATCATGAAGAGTTGGACCTAACTGAAATACTGAATAAATGATGTGAACAAAGTGATTAATTAGGAAAATTACTTTGGTGGTGGAAATAAGAATATATAACAGAGAAGAGATTGACTAAAGGCAGGAAGACCAGTCAGGAGGGCTCACGGGATAGCATACATATCATGTTTCTACCTCTAACAACTTCACAGAGACCAAAAACTTCTGGATGCTAACTATTTACTATATAAATGATGACTTTATCTGTGACAGTTATATAGAGGCAGGGAGGAGGCCAATGGATTCTCATATTCCTAATGGAGTTGTAATATCCCCAACTTTCTTCTAGCCTTCTGATTCTGTGGTTTCCAGTCCCTCCAGATTTGATGTTAGAATAGTAATGATTGCTCCCAACACAGTTTTCAGTACTGGGAAGGAAAACAGAGAAAAACATGAACCTAGAAAAAACCCACATAAACTGAATATAGATATATCTCCCACATCACTCTGAAAGTGTAGTTTTCTTGTGAAGATTCACATAGGATTCTCTAGAGCCAGTATGGCCCAAGAATATGACCTGAACAAGTTCTGCTATTGACCTGATGTGTGAAACATGTAATCACTCTGGGTTTTTTGTTACTCCCTTTGTCAAAAAGGGAAAATACAGGATTTTAAAATTAAAACAAGGTTGGATTCCACAGAAGAGAAACAGTCATTGTCTGGCAAAGGCTTTTTAAAAAAATACCCCAATTATTCAACAAGCCTGAATCACGATCTAGCTTCAGAAATTGTTCTTAATGAAAATATACTGAATTGTAACAAATTCTCCCAGTTCTCAGTCTGTTTCATAATGAATCTATTCCTTGCCACAAATATATTGTACACAGGAACTAAAATAAAATAAACATACACCCAAGTCTCCAATATCCCATCCAGTTCACTTGAATAAGGATTTGTTAAGTACTTACTAAGTGAAAGGCATAAAAAAAGATAAACACAAAAACAAAATATTCCCTGCTCTCAAGATGCTTACATTCTACTAGGTGGATATGACATATATGTAGATTAATAGATGCAAAAATATACAAAAGAAATCCAAATTAATGAAGAAGGGTTTTTATTTAGGTATATCTAAAAAATATATGCTCACACCACAATATTAACTTTTGGATAGTTTATATATAAGAAAGTAAATGATAAGCCAAGAACTCAAAAAATGTTGAGGACCATTTTAAAAATATGAATCTTATTGATTTATTTTGTTTTTATATCACCTAACTTTTCCAATGTATCTTTTTGTCCTCCCCTTTTCCAGACAGCCATCTTAACAAGAAATAAAAAAGAAAGGAATTAAAGTTTAGAAAAATCAATCAACACTTCAAAATGTTTGTCATCCTGTGTAGTATTCCATATTTGTAGACACACACTTCGGTATTCTTAATTTCCTAAGGCCCTGATGGCAAACCTATGACACGTGTGTCAGCATTGGCATGTGTAGCCATTTTTTATGACATGTGACCACACTAATAGGCAGATTAGTTAGTTCACGGCACCCCGCACAAATTAAATAATATCAAGACCAATAAAAGAAACCAACTGACAGCTGAACAAAAAAGTCACTAAGCAGGTAAGTTAAATAATGAATTTTTAGTTTATTAAATGCAGTTATGTATTACAATTATACATTTTTTTATTTAAACTATAAATATGGTGTTTTTTTCTTGAAGTGACATACCATAGAAGTTATGCTTGTTTTTTTTGACGATTTTTGACACACCAAGCTCAAAATATTGCCCATCACTGTCCAATGGCATAGTATTTAAATTCTTGAAATGCTTATCAATATATAAATTTTCCATCAAAAATAACTTATCAATCCCCCCAATCAATTAGTGTGGTGCATAAAAATAGTTTGCAATTGTGTATAGTCAAACTATCTTTTATGATCATTTCTATCCCTTGTTTATTAAGAATTCACTGCTGGACCAGTTAGGTGGCTCAGTGGATAGAAAGTCAGGTCTGGAGACTGGAGGTATAAGGCTCAAATGTGGCCTCAGACACCTCCCACCTGTGTGACCCTGAAGCAAATCATTTAATGTTATTTGCCTAGCCCCTTCCCCCTCTCTACTTCACCTGAGGACATTTCTCACATGACCCGCCCTTCTGTCCAGCAGCCCAATGAGTGTGCTTCCTCCCTCCCCTGTCTGGGGTAAGGTAGGGGGCTCATATGTGGCAGTTTGAGCACTCTGTCTTCTAAAAGGTTTACCATCACTGGCTTAGCTTTTCCTTACCACTCTTCTGCCTTGAAACCTATACTTAGTGTGGATTCCAAGATGGAAGGCAAGGGTTTTAAAAAGAACTTACTGTTGTGGGATATTTTTAATTTGGAAAAAAGAAAAAAAGAATAACTATTATAAAGGTGTATGGTAACTATTTAACAACTGGCTCTCTGGAGAAAATATACATGATATACTTTTAAGCTTACTCTGCATTATTGACATTTTTTCCATCACTTTCTTAAGTCAAGATAATCAACAAAACAATAAACTAAGCCCCAATTTGTAGCATTTACCAATTTCCAAGATGTGAATGTTGATGCATAAAATTTACCAATTGGCTCTTATGAGTCAGTTCAAGCTGACTTTAGCACACCTCAGAACTAGTGGATTTGAAATATGTAAAGATTGAGAAGTAGCATTGGAATATGTGGATATCCCCACAATGAAAGTTTTGTTGATTTATTAGAATATATTATGGCCTAACATTTTCTTGTTTGTTTGTTTGTTTTTAAAAGATTGTGTCTTCCTTCCTTTACCTCTACAGCATCACTATGTGTTGTTTTTCTTGATGATTTTGTGTATCTGAACTTTTTAGTGAACTTAAAGAAAATTACAAGATCTATTCTCTGGTACATATCATCTACAGTTAAGGAGATGAAGAAGGAAATAAAAGATTTACATGCCAATCAGTTAATTAGCACTTAATAAGTATCTAATACATACCAGGAACTCTTAAGTATTGGAGATGCTAAAATGGAAAAAAGGCAGTTCTTGTTCTCTAAGAGTTTATGGTCTAATATGTTATTCCTTATTTCACTCTACAACATCACATAGGGTGTTCATTTTTATATTCCTCTTTAAAGAGTTCATAAACCATTGCAGAACATTATTTGTAAGCAATTGGGCAATTTGGGGGACTCATTATCCTTCCCTACCTCCTACCTTCTCTATCACTGTAGAGGGCAACACCAGACTCCCACCTTCTCAGACTCCCAACTCAGGATTCAACTTGGATTCTTCACTATCTTGCACCAAACCATATTGCAAACTGTTGCCAAAGCTTATTGATTTCACCTTTTGCAAAATCTCTTAAATATGCCCCCTTCTCTCATCTGCCACAATTCTAGCACATGCCCTCATCATCCCCAATCTGGATTATTGCACCAGCTTGCTGATCTGTCTGTCTACCTCAAGTCTTCTCCCTACTCCAACAATGAAGGAAATTCACCCATTATCTAAATACAATTTTCCCAGTTCATCTCCCATTCAGCCACTATGATGATTTTCCTAAAATACAGGCCTGATTATGTCACCCCCTTATTCAGGAAATTCCAGCAACTCTTCCTATTGTCTCCAGGATCAAACAGAAAATGCTCCAATTGGCATTCAAAGCCCTTAATTATCTAGTCCTCTCCTATATCCCCTGTCTTCTTATACCTTACCTCTCAATATATACTTCTGGATCTCCTGTTACTTGACTCTTGGTTGTTTTAACAAGACATTCCATCACTTGCATTTGGACATTTTCTCTACCCTCCAAGTCAGGTCCTCCATGCCTGGAATGTTCTTCCTCCTCCATTCATACTACTGAACTTCCTGGCTTCCTTTAAATCTAACTGAAATCCCACTTTCCTCTGGAAGCTTTCTTCAGTCTCTCTTAATTCCAGTACTTTGCTTCTATTAATTATTTCCTATTCATCATGCACACAGCTTGTTTTGTATATATTTGTTTCTCTGTAGTCTCCTCCTTTAGATTGTAAACTCTCTGAGGGCTGGGACTGTCTTTTGCCTCTTTTTGTATTTCTAGCACTTACACAATGCCTGACATAGGGTAGGTACTTAATAAATGATTTTTAATTGATTGGCTGAAGAGATAGTATGGCATATGTATCTAGAGAACTATCCTTGAATCCAGTAAGATTTGGGTTGACTTTCTTCTTTTAAATATTATTACCTTGGACAAGTCTCTTATTCTCTCATTGCTTTAGGTAACTAATTCTAAAATTATAAATCACAGGGAAGACCCTAATCTGCATTGGTAGAGGTAGTTTCCTCATCTAGGAGATCCTTATAATGATGAATTCATGGGTCCAGCCTCTATCCTTACTACACAAGTGTTGTATTATATCTTTGTTATACAATAGCTTTCATAGAAGCAGAAAAAAATATTCATATGGAACAGTGATTTTTATTGGAATATGAAAGTGATAAATTTTTCTGCCCTTTCAGAATTTAGGAAAAGACAAAATTACTTTTGATTATTTAGAAAGCCAAAGAAAGCCAGCATGGTATAATGGATAGAGAGCCAACTCCTGAGTCAGGAAAATGAGAGTTTAAGCTTTGCTTCTACCCATCCTGTGTATATAACCCTGGATATTTCATTTAATCTCTCAGGATTTCCTACATATCTCTCTGACTTTTTGTTCCTTACAAAGAACTCCCTACATCAATGAAATAGTAAATTTAGGTTTTTTTTAGAGATAGCCACTATTGCCTGTAATAGGAATGTTGAAACAGTACCCACTTCCTGAGAGTACTAATCATCAGAATATTTTCTATGTGCAATTAGGGGAATCTTCTACTAAAATCTAATATATTCCATAGAAATCCAGAGCTTTTAAGTTCTTTTTCTCCTCAGAGATTTATAGACAATAAGGACAGAACAATAAGAGACATCTATATGTCTCTTAGTATACACACAAAACATAGCTGCTTTTGGAGGATAATGAATTCTTCAAGTTGGTATCGTCTTTCAGTGTGAAATGATGCTGTTTGAGATGATTCACTAGTCTCACTTCAAAGGGTAAAGCAAAATTAAGAGTAAGCTCTTCCAATGCACCCCAAGTTAATAAAAGCACAGGAATCTGAAAAAATGAGTACCCAAAATGATTTGTTTAAGTGAAAGAGAGAACCTCAGAGACTACAAGTCCCTGTCACCTCAGAAGTACATCACAAACAGTGACAGTTTCATTTTTCCAGTTTCTAGAGCCTTCAGATCTCACAGAAAACTGGTATTACCTACTATCATTAGATTGCACCGAGCCATATTTTCCCCATCCCCATGTTACATTAGGCACTTTTTCTTTATGTCCACTGGGGTCCATCCCAAATACATATATACTATTTGACAAAATACCTCACTATAAAGAGATAGTTCGGATGTGTTGTATATTTTAATGGAATTTGAAAGCAGTAATGGAAGAGATTTTGTTTTGTTTTTTAATGTTGTATTCCTTTCCCCACACCCAAATATAAGCCCTAGATTATATCCTGGACAGAATGATCTAAAAATTTTTAATCTCAAAGGAGCCATATCTTGACACCATAGAAAATGAAGAAAATGAATTTCTGTTTGCAGACAAAATGGACCACTTAGTTACTTAGATTATATTGATATAATATGTTGATTATATATTATTAAATTATATATAGACATATATTATTGATACATTGACATATATTGATTATATTATTAAATTATATGTTAAATATGCATATTAAATAATATATTGACAAATATATGTGTATATGGATTATATATCAAGCTATAAATATTGAAAGATACCTGCCTCTCTGAGTAATCATACTCAGATTGGTTATTTGCCATAAGAAGGACATTCAGTTTAATTTAACGATCTTTCATCAAGTGCTTACTATGTGCCAGGCATATGAATGAAATGAGATATGATTCCCACTCTCAAGAAGCATAAAATTGGGTTCTCTGGATGAGCATGTACACAAATAATATGGTTATACCATATGTATAATGTAATAATAATAATAGGAGAAATATGTGAGAGGAGCCAAGTAGAGTCTATTAGACACTTGAGGAAGGATGATAGCATGATGCATTAGGGTAGCATAAACTAAGCTGGAGGATGTCTGGGCTTTTTTGTTTGCTTGTTTTAGGCTTTCTAAAAGCATATTTATTGAGAAGTTCTGGCAAGAACAGAAGTACAAGAGGCACAAAGCATTCCTTTGAACCAGGGCATACTCTCCCATCTATCACTGCAGTCCTTGGAGGAAGAGGGCTCAGAATGAAAGTAGTTGCTGCAAACATCTGCCCACCAAGTTCGCTTCTAAATGTCACATTGCTGATGGATGATGTGTTCCAGAAAACAGGGTCTTAGCTGCCAGGTCCAATTCACGGTTACCCTGGGAGGTGCAGGTTGCTCTTTGGAGTCTTGCTTATACTTTCGTTGGACCTCTGTTCATCTGGTTTTTCAAATCTTTCAAGGATGCAGCCTTCTCCAGTACTCCACCTATGAAAAGAAAAGAATAGACATAGTAGTGTGATGTACTCCATCACGTGTTAGCAGCTTGGGTAGTGAAATAAAGGCCAGAAAGCCTTTCTTCCTACCCAAAGGCTTATAGCACTCCTCACTTAAATGCAGCCAGGAAACGGTGGGTAGAAGGATAACAGTAGTTAGAAATAGAAGAAGAATCCTTTGCAAGAATGGATGATGGTGTGTACAAATGACAGAGGGGAAACAGAACAATCCACAGCTAACTAAATACATACAAATAGATATATGTGTATGCATGTATATATACACGTATGTTTTAAATGTATGTCTATATATGTTTATAATAAACTTACTCCACCTAAGGGTAGAAATTTATCGATATACACACATATGCATCTATATTTATCTATATATTTATTTACACCTATATTTATCTATACATACACATTCATGAATACCTATATATACACATTTTAATAAATACACAATATATGTATTTCATATATATTTTATATAAGTTTTTTATAAATCTACATATTTATGCATATTTGTTTTTCTATCCCTAAGTCAATTTGTGTTACTCATGTGACTTTGTGAAAGACAAATGAGTTAGAATCAATTAATATTTGCAGTCCCTTCCAGGTCCAATAATAGGATATGAGCCTGTGTGGCATAGCCAGCCCTTGGTTGCCTTTTGTTGGACCTGATTAGGATTTTGTTTCCATCTAGTACTCCCTCTAGTATTTACCAGCACTTATCTTGACGGGTTCCCAATACCTACACAATTTCATCTCTCTGAAGTTCTAGGGAGGATAATTTGCCAAAAAAAGGCAAGAGAGCTACCCTAAGTCAACACAGCCCTTCAAAGATGATGGTGTCATAGATGGAGACTAAGAAGCCCTCTAAAATAGTGGTACATTTCAGCCAACAAATGAATGATGGAAAGTCATTTTTAAATAAAATAATGGATTCAGTTCTCTCTCTGGTTCCATGTTGACTGTGAAAGGATTAGTAGCTCTCTCTTCTGGAGCTAGGGAGAATGACAGCAGCATTTCAACTCCAATTTCATAGGAACATGAGTTCTCTTTGAGGGAGAAGTGCCAAGACCCAAAGAAAAAGATAAGTAGTAGAGTGGACAGAATGTTGGATTTGGCATCAGGAAGACTTGAGTTCAAATTCTACTTCAGAAACTTACAACCAGGTAACCCTGGGCAAGTTGCTTAAAACCTCTGAGTCTCAGTTTCTTTATGTTTAAATTATATGTTAGACTCAATAGCTTTTAAGGTCCCTTCTAGCTCAAAATCTATGTTCTTATGGCCTAGGGAAGTTCTCTTAGAAGTGTTCAATTCCAAAACATGTAGCAGGGAAGCTATTTCAGGAGCACTTGAAAATAAAAAGAGCAGAATATACATCTTTAACTAGAAGTGCCTCTATAATGCTTCAGTCCTTGGAAGAATGTTTAGACTTAGAAAGAAGGGAAAGTTGAGAGAGGGTTCCATTTTCGGGGAAAAGCGGATGGCAGGCATGGCTATAAATCAGGGTTAGAATTTAAATCTTTTTCTCAATAATTCACCCTGACTTGTTTCCTATTTTTTTCTTCCTTGGCTTCATGAATTCCCACTGTCATGGGCACTCCTCAGAGTTTGACTTTCTCAGTCAATTTGGAAATTCTTTCAGATGTAAGAATTAGTTTTAACCTTTTCTCCTAGGTTTGTCTAAGATTTGAAACACATGTTTAAAATGTGGGCCTAGAAAGAGCCTTCAATGAAAGCTAGCATTTATATAACTCTCGAAGTTTTACAAAACAGTATATATACCTTATGGGCAGCAAGATGGTGCAGTGGATAGAGTGCCTGCCTGGAGTCAGGAAGCTCTGAGTTCAAATATTATTTCAGGCACTTACTAGCCATGTGACCCTGGGTAAATCACTTAACCCTGCTGTTCTCAGTTTCCTCATCTGTAAACTGAGCTGGAAAAGGAAATGACAAATCAGTATGTTTGCCAAGAAAACACCAAATGGGGTCACAAAGAGCCAGACACAACTGATCATCAAAAATGCAAGCCTTATCTCATTTGATCTTCCTAATAATTTTATGAATTAGGTAGGATAGACATTTTGTTATTTTACTGATAAGGAAACAGAAACTTAGAAAATATAAGTGATTTGCCTGAGCATAAACTGTTAATAAGAGTTAAATATTTAGAATTTGAATCTGGGTTTTCTTGATTCCATTCCAGCAAACTATTTTACCACTCTCACCCAGGGAAGGAGCTGCTATGAGTGTAGTTATGGGGGTTTTGATTCTCTAGAGAAAATAGACTGTTTTCCTTGTTACCTTAGAGACCATATTAGTAGAGGAGAGGAAGGTTTTTTTTCTTCTTCTTTCTAGCAGTGAGCAAGCAACTGGGACACAGAGAGAAGATCTTTAAAGCTTCCAGCAGAGTTAGGATTAAACTGGTTCTATTTCCCCTTCCTCTGTCATCACCCTTCCCTACACAGTTTTCTCTGTCAAGTAGAAACCTACAACGTTGCTGAGTTCAAATTAAGTGTTTCTGCCTTTTCCCTTTTATCAAACAGTTCACTAGACTCCTGAATAAAGGAAAGATTTTCCTTTTAGATGTCAATTGTTTCATTCTTGGGAATTTACTTTTAAAAAATAACCCAGCAAACCACTCTATAACCAAGGGCGCTATCTCAACCCATAGGCATGTCTTAGATACTGTCATTCTTCACCATATTTGGAGTAAGAAGACTTGGGAGCATCCAAGTCTGGTTCTGGTATTTACTCCCTCTGTGGCTTTAGAAAAAATCATTTTGCTTCTATGATTTTCAGCTCTTTCCTTTTAAAATGAAGCAATGGAATCAAATTATCTTTGTCTCTTCCACCTTTAATAGGATAGCTAGGTGGCACACTGGATAGAGTGTTGGACCTAGATTCAGGAAGACTTGTTTTCCTGAGTTAAAATCTGGCCTCTGACACTCACTAGCCATGTGACTCTGGACAAGTCACTTAACCCTGTTTGCCTCATTTTCTCAGCTGCAAAATGAACTGGAGAAGGAATTGTCAAACCTCTCCAATTTCTTTGCCTAGAAAACCCCAGAAAGGAGTAACAAAGAGTTGGACACGACGGAACAACCAGCTCTAAACAGTTTAGGATTTTATAGCTGGAAGTGACTCTAGAGCTCATCTAGCTCTAATCTTTCATTTTAGGGGTAATGAAATAAAGATCTGAGCAAGGGACTCATCCATGGTAGCCAGGTAAAAGAAGTGTGACTAACTAAACTCCTGAGGTCCAGCATAGCCCTATTTCCACCACATAATGCTGCTTCCTAAGAAATTCTGCACAAATATAAATGGAATAAATTAAACATAAGGAGATGTTATTATCTTAAGGGGACATATAATGAGTATTTCATAAAGCAAAATATTCTTTTGTAATGCAAATAATCTAATTTATTATAATGCTTTGTATTTCAATTTCTGAATAGCAAGTTTTCCCAAAGCAAGAAGCTTATAAGAGGAATATACACATATATGTGTGTGTATATGTATATATATATATCCTTTGCCTCCATGATAGCAGTAGCCAAATTCTGGAACTGACTCACATCTGAATGGTGTCTAATGTCTGCTAAATTACTGAGAATTTAGAAAATTAGAAGTTTTCTATGAACAGATATAAATGTAAGTAATTTGGGATTAGAACCACAATGGAAAATAGGCAGGAGAGAATAATGGGGAAGTGGGTTGAGTTTAACTCTGGGAGTCATACAGTGCATTATGTTCATGAAGTTGACTCACAGGAGGGGTTCTGCTCAAAAAAGCTTCATGACAATATTGTGAGACCTGGAAAGAATCTTTTCTCAAGATGCCTCAAAGCTCAAACATCACCTTTCACTAGACTTACCTTGCTTCTCATTTCCTGGAGCTGAGCCATAAACCATGGACCACTGTGGGAAAAATAGCGTATTAGAACACAGGATCATAGTTCTAGGGCTGGAAGGGATCTCAGAGGTCATCTAGTCAACGCTTTCCTTTTAAAGATAAGGAAGCTGAGGTCCAGGGTGGATAAATGACTTGCCCCAGGTCACAAGTAGTCAGCAACAGAGGCATGCATTAGGGAAGACTCAGTTTTCTCAGTTGCTTGCTCAGGAATTCACTTCCTTCCTACCTGTATTAAGGGTTAAGCTTGTAGATTCCTAGCTGGACTGAATGCAATAATCTCTGAAGGCACATTTAAGAATATTGGGTTTCCATGATCAGACTCTATCAGGTCACACTTCCATCTTAAATTGTACTAGGTAATGAGTCAGGAACAGAACCAGGAAAACCCTATGACCATCTAAAATCAGTCTATAAAATGTATTAAACAGTGGGATTGTCCATAGTGAAATTCCTTATGAGACAGTTGGGTCATCATTATTTCCTTATGAATGTATATCTTTAGGGAGTGATTTTATCAATAAAGAACCACCCCCAGAGCAAACTGTGCACCCCTATAGGATGGGGATCATGACATACAGACAGGGCACTAGGAGAATTAAATTAACATTGATAATGATCTGACGAATACATATTCTCCATGGTAACATTACATCAAATGGCTATTCCAAATGCAAAAAGAAATTTATGCAAGGGGAAACAGATCAACTTTAAAAAGGCAGTTGAAATTCCCTAACAAATCTCTTAAGAAAAGAAGAGAGTTGCCCTTACAGGTCTAAAATTCAGAAGCTTGATTGCACAAAGAGGAGTATCCCAAAAAGTACTTAAGTCTCAGGATGCTCAATGGATCCAAAGCACTGTGCTCTATACTTATCACTCTCAGTAACAGAATTCATAGTTGTGTTGTTGGCAATAATATTGCTCAGAATTTATTGATAGAAACTGGATTCTTTTTTAAAACAGGAAATAAACAATTATGTTTTCATCTAGGCAAATGAAGTATGGGATTAATTGCATTAAGTCTCCCCTCTCCATAATAAACTATGTAATTAAAGGAATAAATAATAATTCTTCCAATGAATTAAGGCATTGCATAGTCACATGTCTGAATTTTTTGGTGTGGCGGTGAAGTGCGTGTGTGTGTGTGTGTGTGTGTGAATTTGTCTGTCTGTCTGTCTGTCTCTACATCTATGTCTGTGAATGTGTACGTGGGTAGATTATGGAAATTTTTTTTCCTGAAATAAAAGTTAAACAATGATTGCATTATCCACAAGAAGAGAAATCATATTCATTTTTGAAATGACTATCATTTTGATAAGAGTGATGCAGCATATTTTTTCCACACCATTTACCTAGCCCTTCTTTTTATTCAATTATTTAGCAGTGATAAGTCAAACAGCATTTAGTTTACTAGGGTTTGCATCATACTATTTGTTAAAGAGAAAAAGCTATTTTCATCATGCTGAATAAAAATTTTTAAAGTGTATTTCCCAGGACTAATTGATTATATTTATAGCAGATGATAGATAATTCTTATAGTCTAATTCCATTTCAGTGAATATCCTTGGAAACAGAAAGATTGTCTTAATTCACATAGCCAAAAAAGACATAGGTAACCATAGTTAATATGTGGAACTAAATGATTATCTAGAGAGAAAGGGAGAAAAAATATTTTTAAGCTACAAAATGAGTTGAAAAGAATGTTTCCAGTGAGGTTTAGCCAAACAAAGTCAATGTCCCCTTCATGTTGATTCACATGCCTTCTAAAGGTCCAATATTGATTGAAGGTTTATTTAGAACATTCATTAAAGTCCAAAGTTTCCTCCCACAGATGTTTGTGGTGAGTGATCAAATACTAGCATCTAATTTGAGGTAATCACAGAGATCAAGTGGTTTCTTATGAGCAAATGCATTCTTCCATGAGGAGTTTCAACCATGTACCTCAAACACATTTGATATCAGGCCTATTGAGAAATCATCTTTTTAAGCAGGATGAATTTAACAGTCGCTTCCTCACAGGTTTATGTGTTTAATTAGCTGACTGAACAGGGGGAACAGTAGGAGCTGAAAGCTGAGGAGTACTTGCAAGAGAAAATAATGTGAAAGCATGGTATAGCTCTGAGGGTGTCAAGCACTATTAATAACAAAAATGACTAAGAGAATTAACTGTAATGCTTCCTTTTTAAGAAGAAGCTAGCTTTCATAATTCACCTGGTTATTCTAAATTACAGATTCCACAAACTACTCACTCACTTGGTAATAAAGATGCCCCAATTTCAGATAGAATATCTGAGACCAGGTCAGTCTAGGTCAATTGAAAAGCAGGAATGAGAGCATGGTCCTGTAGGTGGTAGATGAAGCCCAATTTAATATATTTTAACTCTAGCTGTCTACCATTTTATATTTTTAATACCTAAATGGAAGTCCAGAAAATAACCTTTCTAGATATCACGTACTTTGTTGTCTTGTCAATATTACATATTTCCTTTTTCCTTTAGTAAATTCCCCCTATATCTTGAAAATTGCCCACATGTGAAGTGAAAAGTTTTTATTCTGCGTTCTATATAATAAATATGTACATGTGAATTTTAGACATATCTTGAATATACTATTTTTACTTGAGGGGAAAAAATATGACTTTTACTCACAGATAACTTTCCTGAAAAGAAGCATTTGCATGAAGGTTTCTTTAGGAATGTATTTATCATGCTCTAAGTATAGAGTCATTACATTTTACATGATGATTATGGATGATGATAGTGTGAGTTTTGCAAATTCAGAATCTCTTCTGATTTCAGAGAGTTCCTAACTTTTGAGACTGTTTAATCCATGTGGGGTTTTTGTTTTTCTCCAGTGCTAGTAAAGAAAGAGGAGGGGGAAATGGGAAATAAAAGAGCAATGAGAATCTTTTTTTTTATTTTAAGCAAAGGGGAAAAGCTTTGAAAAGATTATCAGAAGGATCCTAGGGATTCTTGGATATCAAATAACTTACTAAACAGCATTTTCATGAGTAAAATGCTAATGATTCAAAAACATGCAAATCCAAACATGTCTGGTTTTAAAATTAAGAAGAAAGTGCTAGGAAAAGCACATTCTAGATTTTACAGAATTAAATGCATTTGAAAAACAGGGTGCACTATTATTGACTAAACTCTACCTTACTACAGATGAATTACTAAGAGCTGGCATTTACATAGTGCTTTAAGGGTTTGCAAAACACTTCAAAGCTTTTATTTCATTTTTTTTATCCTCACAACAGCTCTGAGAGATAGGTGTTACTACTGACCCAATTTTAAAGATGAGTAAACTAAGGCAGAAAGTAAGTGATAGGATTAGGATCTGGCATCAGAATTTGGACTAGTTCTAGTTCTTAACCATTTCAGCACCTAGCATCTCTCTGATAATTTCTTGGAATGATGTGTCTTTTTTATAGTACATCTCATGCTTTCAGTAGGCATATGCTGGGGATTAATCNTGATAGGATTAGGATCTGGCATCAGAATTTGGACTAGTTCTAGTTCTTAACCATTTCAGCACCTAGCATCTCTCTGATAATTTCTTGGAATGATGTGTCTTTTTTATAGTACATCTCATGCTTTCAGCAGGCATATGCTGGGGATTAATCATGTCAAAAAGAAAGAAAGAAAGAAAGAAAGAAAGAAAGAAAGAAAGAAAGAAAGAAAGAAAGAAAGAAAGAAAGAAAGAAAGATTGCGGCTAGAGACTGCTCCCTGTCCCCATATCTACACTCTGAGCTAACCTGGAATGTTGGATATTCCTTGAGCTGTCCTACTACATGAACTGCAATGAACCTTAAGCTCCTAATGAAGTTAAACTGAATGAGAGCAGGGTAGTTTCAAGACAGCTAGGATGGCAGCTAGTTGACTACTCAGTGGATAGAGCACTATGCCTAGAGTCAGGAAGACTCATCTTCCTGAGTTCCAATCTGATCTCAGAACTTTGTAGCTATGTGACCTTGACCAAGTCACTTTAACCTTCTTTGCCTCAGTTTTATTCATCTTTAAAATGAGCTGGAGAAGGAAATGGCAAATAATTTCGGTATTCTTGCCAGGAAAACTGCAAATGAGGTCACAGAGAGTTAAACATGACTGAACAACAATTACAAAAATTTTCAGAGCTCTAGGTTTTTTTTTATTTACTTGGGAGGCCATTTAATAGTGGGAAAAGTACTGAATTTGGAGTCACAGGACCTGAGTATGAATCTCAGCTCTTCTCCTAATCACTTGCATAACCTTGGGTAAACCACTGAACCTTGATTCTCAATTTTCTCTGTTCATAAAGTGAGGGGGTTGGACTAGATGATTTCTGAATTCTCTTCCATCTATAAATCTATATTCTTATAATTTCTTATGTTAAGTTCTTCAGAAAATACTTGTTCTTTGAGAGGGTGAGAAAAGGAAGAAAGTCTAAAATCAAACCCTTGGAGCTTCATTGCTTTGGGCCAGAATATAATGCCTAGGGTTCATTCTGATTTACACTCAGGCAAGTCATTTGGACTCGTGAATGTCCAGAAACACAAAATCTCAATAGAGAACTATGAATAAGGTTGAGCAAACTTGCTAACTATCCTGATTTATTTCAGGTTGTATGGTAGGATAAGCTAGTCAGTGGAGTTTTTTTGTGGGGGGATGATATTTGTTTTAATATTATACATATTGCAAAGGTTGCTTGTAAGTACAAGGATTTCTAAATGTCCTTGCTAGTCATCCTCAGCTATTGCTCTGACTAAAAACTTTTATCTCCCGAAGCCTGATCTGGCAGTGTGCTAAGTTCTACATATTTGGGTTCTTGGAAAACATGTTGATCTGACACTGGGCCAATACTCACAGCCTTTCCTCCTCAGGAACACCTGCCATCTCTTTCACTCAGTTAGCAAAACTGTTGAGAACTAAGGCTCACCACCCCACCAAGACAAGTTGGACATTAGAAGAGTCTTTTTACCAGTGCAGAGAAGGCCCGTTCCAATTAAATCATGGATCCTTCTAAGTAATGACTCAGGGCAAATGGAAAGACATTTTGCTGACAGTTGATGGGAAATCAAATTGCTGGGCAGGGCAGAGCAATGGCCAATAACAGAATAAAATGAAAATGAAGTTTTGCTTCACTTTTTTTCCTTGGTTAGCCATTTCTGGTTTTTTTTTTCCAGACTACTAATTTGGTTCACTTTAGCACTGGAGTAGCAACATTAGTTTTATGAACTGGAATTCTCTTTGAAATTTAATAAAACTAATTTCTACATCAGATGCCAGATTCTTTGTATTCTAAGTTAGGTTCTTGAGGAAGCTCATCAATTACTTTTGAATGCTAGCGTGCTGGTGAGTAGATACAACAGAAATATAATAAATAAAATGAAAAAAGGATACAATCATAGAACATTAGAATTGAGAAAGGGGCTTGGTTGTTGGTCAATTATTGTTCAGTTGTGTCTGACTCCTCATTACCCCATTTGGGTTTTTTTTTTGGCAGAGATACTGGAGTAGTTTTCCATTTCCTTCTCCAGCTCATTTTATAGATGAGGAAACTGAGGTGAACAGGTAAAGTGACTTGCCCAGGATCACATAGCTAGTAAGTGACTGATGCTGGATCCATACTGCTCCACCTAATTGCCTAGAAGGGATTTTAGAAATTAGCTAGTCCAATCTCTTTGTTTTTTAGATAAAGTAAACTGAGACAGATTAAGGCAAGTAACTTTCTCAGGGTCACATATCTAGTTATAGACACAACTTGAAGAATACTTAGTATCTTCTTTTTCTCATTCCAGTGTTCTTTTCATTGTACTCTGACTAACAAACAAAGAGGACAGTACATTTTAATTACTTTGGGGATTTCCCCTATTTTCCTCTTTAACTTCTGAATGTGTGAAAACCCCTTGAAAAAAGTTCTTCTACTCTGGTAGCCCTCTCTTTCCCTTTAATACTCTTTGATTTTCTCTTATTCCTAGTCATTCAAATCGAAAATGGCAGACTGCAAGTGAGTTGTGGTATGTCCAAGTGCATCCAAATTTGGGCTTTAGTTCTCAAAGGCTATGCAAGCAGAGTATAAACTGATGGGCTTGGAGATTATTGTGCCAGCAGCAACCTCAGTTAGAGGCTTTTCAATGAAAGGTAGGCTACCTGATGAGAGTTTTATTTTTTTTTCCAACAGGTGCTTATTTTTCTGGCAGTGTAGTAGTACAATAATGTTGGACCTGGAGTCAGGAAGTCCTGAGTTCAAATTATGCCTCAGATAGCTGCTAGCGGTGTGACCCTGGGCAAGTCACCTAACCATTTAAGCTTAGTAAAATATGAATATTTTATAGCTCCCAGCATTGTTATGAAGATAAAATGAGACAATGTTTGTAAAACATTTTATAAATTTTAAAGTGATATATCATTGCTGTTATTTTTTCAATTATATTAATACCTACAGTCCTTATTAAGGCAGAGAGTAGTTTTGATTTTTGTAGATGGAAGGAATAATCAAACTGATTAAATCATACATCTTTCAAACAATGAAGTACCGATAAGTCAGATTTGAATATTTCAGAATTGTAAGTGAACCTGAAAAAGGTCAGAGTTATATAAGATATAGAAAGAGGGGAAGCAGTCCTCTAAAACACCAAAATGAATTAGAGATACCTAATTTGCTTCCTATTGTCAACCGCGATAATTATGCATTTCTTCTCCATTCTCTGTATTTCATTATTGAATTCTAGTATTCCTAATAAAGTATCTAGTCTAGTTGTTTTTCACAAAAAGTAAATCATGTCTTAATGTCATTATTTTACAATATAACTTTGTTAAATAGGGCACAAAGTCTAAATATTGGGGGGAAATATAACTTGGTGGTAAATAATCTTACGTCTGGATATACTAGTTTTGTATCACCACAAAGAAAATTTATTTAATTCTATTTAACATCTGTATATTAATATCTTTCATTTTCCTTTTTAATAATTAACTTTAGGTTCTTCTAAATAATTTACATGGTAGGCATTGTTGAGCACATTTTATCAATTTATAAACAAGGTGAATGAAAAAGGGCTAGGTCTATATTGGCAAAGTAAAACAGAAAATTGAATCAATAATCAAGTTGATTAAAGCTACAAATTTTTTAAACTTAATTTTACATTTTTCCTTTTAAAGTATTATTATATATTTTCATTACTGATATCAACATATATATCAACATATATTCCCCTTTTAGGTCACTATCCTTTATAATAAAAAGTAACAACAATAACAGCAAATAAATTCACAAAACTTATCAATATGTGATTGGATTAAGATGGAATACAGTACTGCAAACTCATGATTCTTAGCCACTGTAAAGAAGGGAAGGAGGTACATTTTATCCTCTATTCTTTGAGGTCAAATTTGACAATTATAAATATAAAGTATTGTTTCTACTTTTTATTGTTCTATTTATTGTATATTATTCTTAGTCATTACCTATGTCATTTTCTTGGTTCTGCTTAGTATACTTTATACATGTTCATATAAGTCTTCCTATACTTTTCTGTATCATTAATCTTTTAGAGTGTAGTAATATTTCATTATCATCATGTAGTACAATTTGCTTAGCCATTCCCCAGGTAATGGTTATCTTATACTGTTTCTAGTTCTTTGCTAATACAAAAGTTTTGCTATGAATATTTTGGTCTGTTATGGGACCTTCTTGTCTTTGATTTCCTTTGAGTATATGGCTAGAAGTGAGATCTCCAGATGAAGGGCTTAAAAATGAGCCATTTTCTTAACATAATGTTTTTAGAATTTTATAAATATGCACATAAATATGTATGTTTGTGTATATATACTTATATATTAATGTACATACAATAGATACAATGCACATAAAGATATGCATATCAATATATAGATACCTATGTACATATACATGCACATTTTATATATACATGTACAAACACATATACATGCTTATATACATATATGTTTATATATACATATTCAGACAAAACCACATTGGGCAACTTAAGTTATGGAAGTAATTGTCTTTTTCACTCTAAAAGAATGCAACTCTTATTGCTGGAAGAATTTAAAATGGAAAATACCTTTAAATAATTGATGTCTTAATACCAATTAAAACAGTTAGGATTTATAGTGGCTAGAACTCTAGACCTACTCTCAGGAAGAACTAAGTTCAAATCTGGCCTCAGATACTGTGTGACTCTAAGCAAGTCACTCTGTGTGCCTCTATTTACACAATTGTAAAGTGGAAAATATAATAGTACCTTCATCCCAGGATTTTTATGAGGATCAAATGAGACAATATTTGTAAAACATTTAGTGTCTTCCAACAGTAGATTCTTTATAAATCCATCCATCCTTCCTTCCTTCCTTCCTTCCTTCCTTCCTTCTTTCCTTCC
>NC_058130.1:322730534-322794002 GCF_016433145.1 Gracilinanus agilis
CCTTCCTTCCTTCCTTCCTTCCTTCCTTCCTTCCTTCCTTCCTTCCTTCCTTCCTTCCTTCCTTCCTTCCTTTCTTCCTTCCTTCCTTCCTCCTTCCCTCCCTTCCTTCTTTCCTTCCTTCCTCCTTCCCTTTTCTTTCTTCCTCAGAAAATCTCATAATTATACATCATTGTTTGTTCAGAGCAAGAATATATTCCCTAACTGCTTCTGATTAACCATATATCATTTAGCACTTGGGGGTTTGGGGGGAAGACATGTGGTGGTTCCAAATTGGAAGGACATATTGCTTTTATATGAAACAAAAAATTAATCTTCCATTGGTCTTCCTCTGCCCTATGACGCAGATGGCGGGAAGGGGGAGGGTGGAAAGGATGAGAACCTTTTAAAAATTAGTTTAAAAAAAAGAAATAGCTCCTACTTCCTCTTTCTTTGACTTTTCATGTAACATCATATAACTATAAGACTTCCACTTTGGGAGTGGTGAGGAGAATGACCATTCTCTCCACTGGAATCATGTGGACCACATCCATGACAACCAGAGCAATGGACACAAATAGACAAGCTTGAGTTTGAGTCCCTGGCTGCTCTTTCCATTTTGAATATATCCAAATTGATTAAATATGTGTGAGACCCATGAAACCTTGTGAGACCCAGAAGTCCATCAGATCAGTGGGGTAGAACTGACCAGGGATGTTTCCTGGCCAAATGATAACTAGCAGGAAGGGAATTAGTTTTTCGGACAGTACAGAAGCAAAGTGGAATGTGGCCAAATCTATATAGGGGTCCCTCAAACTGTTCCATGTTTGGATGAGGTTTAAGTACCATCATCCTAAGAGATGTTACAGTATTATAAATTATATTACAGTATCTTATTGTAACTCATTTTGTCAACTGGCCCTCTGAGTCTTTCTGTCTTTTGATTTTTTTTTATGTATAGGAAATTAAACACCTGACATAATTTTTGGAGGTAGCTTTCTATTCCACATCTTTTGACACCTAGTTATTGTTGCTCAGTCATTTTTCAGTTGTGTCTAACTATTCATTACCCCATTTAGGGTTTTCTTGGCAAAGATACTGGAGAAGGCTGCCATTTCCTTCTCTAGCTCATTTTAAAGATGTTGAAACTGAGGCAAACAGGGTTAAGTGACTAGCTCAAGGTCACACAACTACTATCTGAGACCAGATTTGCTGAGTCTTCCCAGCTCCAGGCCTAGCACTGTGCCACCCATCTGCCTTAGGAGACACAGACATTAGCCAAACCTATGTTTTAAATAATTTGTCCCTTGTATTCTGGAGTGAGGGGGGGAAAAAAAGGAAGGGAGAGTGTGAGGGGTAATTAGGGGTTAGGTTTGCCCAGGGTTGAACATAGTCCAGAAAACATCCCTCTGTCCAGAGCAGATGGCCTTCTTAGAGAAAGGAACTCAGCAACAGTTCTCAATGTTAGGATAATATGGCAACTGAATTAGTGATAAGTGAATACATCTAGAAGAGAAGGTATCCCATTAAGCATTTAAAAAAAAATCACACACCTCAAACAGTTTTATTCAATTGCTAATTTTTCAAAACTTTGTTGTAATGACTTCAAATGCCTATATTTGAAAAACTCCTGTCTACACACAGTTAAAGATAAACTAATAAACTGTTCCAGGGTATGGTTACCAACAAAATGATTTTCAACAGAGGCTTTTGGACTGAAATT
This sequence comes from Gracilinanus agilis, assembly GCF_016433145.1. Classification (NCBI taxonomy): domain Eukaryota; kingdom Metazoa; phylum Chordata; class Mammalia; order Didelphimorphia; family Didelphidae; genus Gracilinanus; species Gracilinanus agilis. The sequence continues at coordinate 322,732,234 of NC_058130.1, forward strand.
AAATACTAAGGACTAGAAGTGTGGGTGTAAGTGCCAACACACATGAGATTTAAATATATATTATCACTTGCAATATCACACGCATTTTCTTCTCTTCATAAAAGAGACTAGAAAGTAGAATCCATAGCTGTGCCCCCTTTCCCCTCCTATTTGACTCCTTGAAAAAACAGCAAAAGATCCCCTTTGTTTCTTAACATATAATGCCAAAAGGCAGTAGTGTATGATTTTCCTAAGGGAGTGTATTTCCTTTTCTTAAGGCACAGCATGATCTTCAAGTCTTGCTTTTTCTTACCTTCATATGTTAGTAGATCAGCAATTCAGCTGACGGGATCTTTTTTGTCTTGGGGTTTGGGTTGCTTTTTTTTTTTCAGGAAAAAGTGAATTGGCTTGCAAGTATACTAATGAACAGAGGACAAAAAAAAAGGTTAGCATTAGGAAGTGTCTGTAGTGAAGCTGCTGGCAGCTGGTGCCCCTTGGAGTGTGAGTACCAACAATACTGCAGTGGGAAAAGGGACATATTCTTAAATAAAGAAGATACCATTATAAACCAATTACTTGTCCAGTGTATAAATCAATAAAAATCAGTTATCCAAAAAACTAAAACAAATGGACCTTGGCTTCCCAACTTTTTCCTTCAACAGAAGCTTTCCATTTAGGTTCTTTTAAACTTTAAACTTAATTTAAATAACAATGAATTGAGTCAGCAGTTTTGATAATTTCATTATTGAAATTTCATTATTTAAAGTTCTCCATTTTGAGAAAGATATAGTATATAAAGTTAGTCTGGGCTAGCACAGCATTTCATGTATTTACCTAGCAGAAACAGGGATAAACAAAGTGCCAAGTCAAAAGAGGAACCGTGGATGCAGGAACTGTGCCATACACTACCTTTTGTTCAATTACGATTATTGTTTCAGCTGTGTATATTTCTTAAGTTAAAAAATAAGAAAGCATCTTCTGAAAGCTTTGTTAAAACATTTACTTGTAGCTAGAAATCCTGACACAATTTTCTTGACATAAGTCCAGAATTAGGGCAAATGTAAACTTCATTTTAAAAAACTCAAGATGGGGAAGGGGGTGTATGTGTATGTAGCTTGTAATATAGACCATTCATCATATGTCAAAACAAGAAAGCCCAAATCACAAAGACAGTTGTCATTATTTTTAAAAAGAAATGATCATTCCCATCATTTTTGTTGTTAGCAATTATAAATAAAAAAAAATTGGCTTTCTATTGATGACTTCAGTGCATGCTAGCCGATGGTTGTGCTATTTATGCTTGTCAAGAAACAGGTCTTTTCATAAGCCAACTCTTTTCTTTCCCTGTTACCGTAGAAATAAACCAGAGCTTAAAACATCATCCTATATTATGCAATGGTAAATTCCCAAGAAAGCACCAATCAAATGGAAAAAGCTCTTGAATATCTACACACTTATAATTATTGTTAGTAATGTAATAAATGCATAGCACTTGAAACATCCATTTTGTGTCTTTTTTAAAAAAAAGAAAGCCAATAAAACCCCAAATCAAATGCCCATTTTGGCATATCTATTTTATCAGTGGAGAAATGGAGAGATAGAGACCGACAAACACAGAGAAAGAGACATAGCAGTCTCAGAGAGAAAGAGACAGAGAATCAAAAAGATACAGACAGAAAGAGAGCAGGAGGGGGAAGGAACAGGGACAGGGAAAGAGGGAAAAGGAAACCGAGAATAATGTGAGCATCTCTACATTTTACAACTTTGTCAACCTTATTTCTACCCTTTAAAGATCATGTCGATGTAGTCTATTCTCTATACAGGTCCCAGGAAATTCCTATCCCGGGAAATTCTGGCACTGAAATCATAATTAAAGCAACATTCCAAAATGTTTTCCTGATCTGTTGGACTAATTAACAAGTCCAGTAGAGATGTATTAAGTTATATCCAACTCTGTGACCATAGTAGGTCAAGAGTATCCATGGGTTTTTCTTGGCAAAGATACTTGAGTGGTTTGATATTTCCTTCTCCAGCTCATTTTATATATGAAGAAATGAAGACAAACAGGGTTAAGTGACTTGGTGAGGAGAAGGAGGAGGAAGAGGAGGAGAAGAAGAACAGGAAGAAGGATAAAAAGGAGAAGAAGAGGAAGGAGGAGGAGGAGAAGAAGGAGAAATAAAGAAAAAAAAAGAAAATTTATTTTATTTCCTTCAGGAGTTTACAAGCTTCTATTAGGAAATGAGACAAAAAAGAGGCTCCCATTTTTTTTAATGTTCAAAAATTAGTCACTAGAATTTGCTGGAAAACTAAGGTTCTTGCATTACTAAAAGAAGATTAGCTAATGCGTAGCATAATGGTACATACGTCATAATGCTAGAGTCTAGATAGGAAAGAAAACTTTTTATTCTAGAAACATCTAAATTCAGTGATTCTTAGTAGTCAAGGTGTTTTTAAAAAACACGAACCTTCCATAGCAGCAAAAATGAGTAAGCAGGACAGATTCAATCAGAATGAGATTTTCTTAAGCAGTTACTAACCAGGCACAGTGCTAGGTTCAGAGACCAAGAAAGGCAACAAGAGTCTCTGCCCTGAAGGAGCCAGCATTTCAATGAGTGAGACAACATAGAAATAATGTATATGTGTATGCATACAGAGTAGGTGGAAGATAACCTAAGAAGGCAAATAAGGCACTGGCACCTGGGGGGAATGGGGAAGGTCACCAGCAGAAGGTGGTCATATGAGAGAAAACTTGAAGGAAGCCAATGATTCTAAAAGTCAGAGGTGGGGGAAAAAAGGAAAGGATCATGTTTTCATTGAGTGCCTGCTATATGCCAGCACTGTGCTAAGAAGTTTACAAATATTACTTCATTTTATCCTCACCACAACTCTGAGAGGAGAGTGCTACTATTACACCCATTTTATGGTTGAGGAAACTGAGGCAGGCAGAAATGAAGTGACTTGACTTGGATCACATAGTAAGTAGCTGAGGCCAGATTTGAACTTAGACCTTTCCGACTACAGGCCCAGTGTTCTATCCATTGCACCATCTATTTGCTCTCCTTACATGGGAAATCCTTTCAAAGGCATGGAGAGGAGATATTGTATTAGAGATAAATAAATCTGTGTGGCTAGATCATAGAGCATGAGGAGGGGAATATAAGAAGACTGGAAACATAGAAAGAAGCCAAGTGCTGAAGGGCTTTAAAAGCTAAACAAAGGACTTTATGTTTGATTCCAGAGATAATAGGAAGCAATTGGAGTTTGTTGAGTATGGGAGAGGGGCTGGATAACATAAACCAAACCTGTGTTTTAGGAAAATCACTCTGGCAGCTAAGTGTAGGATGGTTTAGAGGTATGTCCCAGCAGGTTGTGTCTGAATACAAGGTAACAAAAAAAAAGGTATGGGGTATAATTCCCTCCAATGAACATGAATAGTTGTGGTGAGGGGAAGGGTTGGGGCCAGAGGGCTGAAATAAGAGATGTCTAGATCACTGAACTAGGGGTTGTCTAGACAACAAACAATCTAATAGGAATGCTGATAGCTTCATCACTAACCAGCTCATTTTTAAAAAACTCTTACCTTCCGTCTTAGAATCAATTCTGTGTATTGGTTCTATGTCAGAAGAGCAGTAAGGGCTAGGCAATGGGGGTTAAGTGACTTAGCCAAGGCTGCATAACTAGGAGGTGTCTGAGGCCATATTTGAACCCAGAACCTCCCATTTCCAGACCCAAATTTCAATCCACTAAGTCACCTAGCTACCCCTAACCAGTTTATTTTGGACAAAGCATGCAATCTTTCTTTTTCTGTAATATATAGAGGCTGGATTCAATAATTGCCAAGTTTCCTTCCTGTTCTCACATTCTACAAAACTGTTTTTCAAAGAATACTCCTAGGGAGTTGTCCTGAACACTCCATTCTCAGGATAATTCCAATGTAACCAGGAAACCCCAGCTTTCATCCTTTCTATGGCCTGCCTCCTGCTTGTCAGCAATTAACCAACATCCTCTCCTTTTCAGTCCTAAAGGAAAACAGTTCTTTCTTGCTTCCCTTTGGCTTCCTTAATAAATGATCAGCCTCCTTTGTTCTAACGTATATGTTTGATTGAGACCTATAAATTGTAGCTACCAGGAATAGTTTTTGACTTTGTTCAGTGATTAAAAGGTATACTTCCAGCATCTTCTCTCCAGACCAAAAAAATCTAATTTAAAGGCTTGTTTAATTTCCCTCCATCAAAATTATAGGAGAAAGGAACCAAAAAAGTTGCTTAAGAAAGATCTAATGAAAAAACTATCTTTAGATTAAACCAGAGGTATCAAACATGCTACTCATGGATTACATGTAGTCCACAACACTCCCAAATGTGACCTGAATCAGATTAAGATATAATTGGAAAATATTTAACAAAATCAATAAAAATACAATAAAACATAAGTAACATTCATAAGTTGTTTTCTACTATGTAGCCTGCAGGGATCCTTATATATTGTTGAATGCCTCTCCCCCTTTCTATTTGAGTTTTATACAAGTGAACTAAATTATCAAAACATGCTCTCATCAAGTGACCTTGTGATAATAAAATTATCACATTAATAATAATAAGAGAAGAATATTAGGATGTGGAAAAATGAGGACACTAATACATTGTTGGTAGAGCTATGAACTGACCCACCATTTTGGAAGAGCAATTTGAACCTTAAACCCAGCAATATTATTGCTGGGTCTCTTTCCTAAAGGGATCATTGAAAAAGTAAGAGAATCTCTATGTTCCAAAATATTTATAGCATCAATCTTTGTGGTGTCAAAGAATTGGTTATCAAGGGGAGCATCAGTTGGGGAATGATTAAAGAAGTTTTGGTATATGATTGTGATGGAATACTACTGCACCATAAGAAACAATGATGAGGCTAATTAAAAAAAAACTTGGGAACAACTACATAGAATAATGAAGAGCAAAATGAGTAGAACCAAGAGAACATCATAAACAACAACAGAGTTAATATTAGAAAAAGAAATTGTGAATGTTACTTCCAGAGAGCAAACAGAAAGTGGAAACATGAAAGACTTAATTTGTATGAACGTGTCTGTCTCCCAGACAATGTCTTCTGTGATGCAGGGAGGGTGGGAAGGAACTGGGACACTTGTGGATAAGTTCTGTTAATAAAAATAAAATAAAATAAGTCAGTGACAAAAAAGATAGAAGGTAAGGGTTTTATAAAAAAAAATTAAAGGAAGAAGAATATTAGGCACCAACATGTAAGTACAATGAAAAGTTCTTCCATTCAAAGACTAATAATAGAAAAATATGAAAATTCCATATAGTCTTCTTAAAACAATGCTATGCTTCTCTTGAATGAATAATCTGTTATCACACCCTTTAGTCTAGGAGCAATGAAGTTACTAAATGTTTGACACAAAGCTTTAAGAAAGTTTCCATATGCTGTGGATTTCACTCTTGATATCACTGAATTTAATGAGAAATGGAAATATCAAGAAAGGTGGAGCTCCAACAACCTCTGAAGATTAGAAAATTGTAAGTAGGTTAAAATAAAAAAAAGAAACTGTTGCTGAATTAGCACAGATGATTTTTTCCTCTCTCTTTTCCTTCCTCTCTCCTTTCCTTCTTTCTTTCTCTCTGTTTCCCCCATTTCACTCCTTTCTCTCTTTCCTTCCTTTCTTCCTTCCTTTTTTCCTTCCTTCCTTTTTTCTTCCTTCCTTCCTTCCTTTCTTCCTTTCTTTTTTCCTTCCTTCTTTCCTTCCTCATTTATTGAGCACATACTTTTACTATATATTAGGTAATGTTGGTATACTTGTATGCTAATTATTATAATTAATTAATATACTAATGGCTGGTATTTGTTAGAAGATCAAAGTATAATGATAAAGATATAAAGTATTATGAGAAATAACTTTGAACTAGGTGCACCAAGGAAACTTTTATAGAGGAAGAGATATTTCATCTGGGCCTGGAGCCCAGCAATCAAACAGAGATGAAGAGAAGGACATTTCAAGTACAGGAAATTATTTGAACAAAGTCATAAAGGCAGGAAAGTATGTATATTTGTATAATAGAGACCTTGATGTTAGGAATCTGAAGGGGAATAATCTGACATAAGGCTAAAAACCAGTTAAAGTCATATTAAAGATTTTCCACTATCTGGCAATGGGCAGCCATCACATGCTTTTGAACAAAGAAATGACATGATCAGGATATTCTAGATTGAGATAGATTGGAGGAAGGGAGAATGGTAGAATACTATTGCTATCATTCAAGAGAAGTGTAATGAATGACTGAACTATAGTGGAGGGGATGGAAACTAAAATAGGAGAATGGACAGCCCTTTGTAACTGGAGAAATGTAGATTTCAGTATGACTCAGGATAACTGGGAGAATGCTGGTGCCATTCACAGAAATTATAAAGTCAAGTGAGAGACAGTTTTGGGGAAGAATCAGATATTTGAGGTGATACAGAAGAGTAGATAGGATACTAGGCATGGAATCAGTAAGATCTGGGACTAAATTTCACTTAAACACTTATTAACCATTTTTTAACCTTTCTCTGCCTCAGTTCCTCTTTTGTTTCCAGGTAGACTTCAACTCAAAGACTTCTAAGGTTCCTTCCCATCTTCATTAATATGAAGGTGAGAAGTTTACCTGTAATGTTTTCTGTTGTAATAAGCATAAATAAGCCTTGTTCCTCAAACTGATAACTCTACTAGCATATTACAAATATACTTCTTTTCAGTTACCAAGTAGGCAAAAAAAATTTCACTCTAGAAACTGGTAGTAGAAAACAATGAAAAAAATTAAAGGACTTGGAAAAAGGCAAAATATAGAAAATATATTTTCATAATATTTGAGAATTGAACTATTAAAGTTGTATATTAATTTCTTAAGCCAGAGTATCATCTTATTTTACAGGGAAGAATTTTACATAATTGAAAATGCTATTCAATTTTCATAAGTAAATATTCAAAAAATGTGGCTGTTTTTATTATAAGATTTGTGAATGTTACCTTTGAGTTGTCTTTAGATTTAGATTATTTTAGGATTCTCTTCCAGGTCATAGAATATGTGCTTTCCTCAAAGCTTCCGTATATATATACAATATGAGTGTGTATGTGTGTGTGTGTGTGTGTGTGTGTGTTTTAAATGAGTCATTTGTTGTATAGATTTTGTTTAACTTAGCACTTAACATAATACTTTGCACATATTAGATGCTTAATAGATGTTTGATGAATTGTTGAGTTAAAATGAATTTAATCAGTGTAGGTACTACCTCCATGGTCACTGATCCTGCATTGCATTGCTCAAACATAAATGTATGTGTGCAGGAATGTACTTTTGTACTTTTAAAAAACACAGTGTTGAAGTGGACCTCTTCTTAACTAGAACATCAATTTATATGGTCTCTTTAATGACACAGATGACAGACTGAGCTATCCATGCCCAACCATAATGTGCAATTCCTGTATATTTTCTCCCAACATTCTATATTCAAAGTTTGTGTCTTTTTAGGGTTTCTATCCTAGATTGCTAACAGTTAGCTTTTTAAGTTCAGAATTGATTTTAAATTAAAAGCGACATGTTATTGAGGTTGATCTTAACTTAGTGTCATTTTGAAGACAGGGAAAACCACAATTTCATATTAAGATTTTTCTTTTGTTTGTTCATAGCCATTTAAGAAAACACACAAAAGCATCAATTATTCTGAAGCTATGTGTCTTTAGTCCATAAGAACATCTCAAAGCTTTATACTATATGAGAATATATAGGAAGCCAAGCAATATACATACATTCAATCATTTAGAAAATATTCTTTAAGCACCTACTATTTACCAAACATTGTGGTAAGTTTTTGTTAGAGGACAGAAAGAGAGGAAAAGTAGTCATTTGGGACTAGATTGTAGAATTCATAGATGGGAGGAAATTTGGAGAGGTATTATTCTATCATATTGTGGAAGACCTTGAATGACGGAGATAGAGGAGTGTGAACATTCCTTCATAAAACAGGGAGTCACTGAAAATTTTTAAGGAGAGGAATAATGAGGCCAAATCTAAGCATCAGAAATGAAGTAAGGCTGACTTTTTCTATCTTTCTTGTAAAAGTTGGAAGCCAGAAGTGCCTGAGATGACTGAAAGCTCAAAGAAGCCAGAAGCTTGAGCACTTTTGAAGAAGAGTCAAGAAGGTTGTAATTCTTGGGTTTTCACCAATTCTGCCCCAGTCCTCATGCAAGGCAAAGGTATTCATCTTCACTAAGAAGAGAATCCCATACTGATGGGCATTGGACAGGGATTGCAGCCAAAAAATGTATTTTGGAAGTATTATGAACTACTAATTGGAAAAGTGAAGATAATTGATTTAAAAGCTGTGAGGAGGCAACTATTATCATCCAGGCAGAAGGTTATGAGTCTGGCTAACAAAATAATAAGAAGGCATAGAGAAGAGGGAGTGCATATAAGAGATGCTGTGGAGATTTAATCAATAATAATTGCTAATTGTTTGGATTGAGAGGCAAGGGGTAAACAGTCTGATGGTTATAAGTGAGAGAATAGTAGTATAGACTCACACAATTTGAGGTATGTGGAGTTTTAAATGCTGGTGGATTTCAGGGGAAATGTCTTATGGACAGTTGGAAATTCTTGCCTGGAACTCAGAAGGGAAGTCAAGGTGAATTTCGGATTTAGGAGTCATCTGTATAAAATTGAAGGTGAATAATAATAGCTAACATTTATATAGTGCTGACTAGGTTCCAGTACTAGGTGCTTTTTGTGCTAAGTATATTATAATTGTTATCTCATTTGATCCTCACAACAACCTTGAGAGGTAGGGTAGTATTATTATCTCCATTTTACAGTTGAGGAAACTGTGGGAAAGAGAATTTGAGTCCTTTGCCCATAGTTACCACAGGTAGTATCTAAGGTCGAATTTGGACCCAAGACTTCTTAACTGTAAGGTATATCCACCGTATCACCTAGCTGTGCCTGTTGAAACCATGGGTTAAAAAAAATCACCAAAGGAAGAAAGAAAAGGGAATTGGACAGTTCCCTAATGAAATCCATATTAAGTTTCCAGAAGCAGATAAATCTTTAGTGAAGGAAATAGAAAAAGAGCAACTGAAAGATGGAGCAACATGATAATATGTTGCTTTTGAAAATCTGGGGGAAAAGAGTATCCACTTATTTCAGAGAGAAGATTTTTATGATAACAAAGAATTGTCCTTGATTTTTTTAAGTCCAAGATTTATACATATAAAACATTTTTGTCTCCTTCAGAGTAGTTATCTTGGGAGCACAAGCACAGAGGAAATGCTTTCAGTACATTAATTTGGACATCCTAAGTGGTGATTTGCCTTTCAAGGTAGGGTTTACAATTTTAAAACAATCCCCCAAATTGTGAAGCTAAGTCCAGATAAAAAGAGAGGGGAATCAAGTTAGGAAATATTGTTATGGGTCAAAAGCAAAGTGTGACTATAAAGGAGAGACGTTTGGAAGCTGTATCTGAAACCAGTTCTGAAAAGGGGATTCCAAAAATGAGTTGATTGGTAAAAGTAGCATTGGCTTCACTTTGTGGCCCTTCAATGTGACAGTTTTAACAATGTGTACTATTTAATTGCATATTATGTTCTGATATGTTTGCTTATTAAAAAGTCACTTCCATTGCTCTAAAATCATACTAATATTAAATGAGGCATGGGGGAACAGTTTACTGACATAACTTCATTCTTTTTTCATGAAGATAATTTCCAAAATTCTGTTTCTCAGGATGATGCTGTATGATATGATCCTTTGACCAGTGATTTATCCACTAAGATTCTTTTTTTTATTTGAGACCCCTCCCTCTTAGTTTTCCTGGCTTCCTTCAAGACTCAATTCAGAGTAGATCTTCTGCAAGAGGCTTCTCCTGGTCCCCACCAGCTGTTAGCATTCCCTTTCTCTAATCACTTAATCACCTTCCATTTATTTTCTATATATCTTGTCTTTCCCTCAGCATTTACAAGCTGTCTACCCCACTGACATGTTAGTTCTATGATAGCTGGGACTCATTTTTGCCTTCCCTTTAGTTTCCTAGTTCTTAGAACAGTGTCCGGTACATTTAGTATTGTTCAGTCATTCAATCATGTCCAATCCATGAATGAGACCCCATGGACAAGTTTTCTTGGAAAAAGATATTGGAATAGTTTGCCATTTCTTAGTCTATTGTGTTCCCATTTGAAAGGTAAGGAACTAAGGCAAATAGGAGTTACGTGATTTGCCCAGGGTCACACAACTACTAAGCTACTTAGGCAGGGTTTGAATTCAGATCCAACTCTACCTGCTGCACTACCTAGCTGCCTAAAGGTAGAATTTAATAAATACTTATTGACTTACTGAGTATGTCTGAGTTTTTCTTTCCCTCAGTGAGAATAATAATGTCAAGTAAACCATCATTAGTAACTCTTAGGGCAAGACCTTCTCAACTGGTAATTGTACTGATTACTGTTGTGTTTTTATTCATTTATTCATCTATCTATATTGATTTATATTATGAACCCTGGAAGCAGATTCACTTAGTTTGGTGCTGGACACACACAAATACAACATGAAAAAGTATCAGTGACAAAATAAAATTTCCTTAGAAAGAATGTTTAAAAGAAACTCCTATTTAGGAAATCAGTTATTAAAAATCTTCAAAAAATTCAGAAATCTTCAGGAATCTAGAAATATTAGGAGAAATTATTCATGAAGCAGAAACCTGAAGTTTTCTTTTTCACAACCAATAATAAAGACAACAAATTTCATGTTTACTTCCTTCACAAATAAGCACTATAAGCAATGACTTAAGTACCCTGCCCTTCCTTCCCAAAGTATACTATCCTTATAAATAGAATATCTCCAAGTATTCATTCATTAATTGAGCAAATATTTATTGAGGACCTACTATGATCAAGGCACCGTGCAAAGTATTGTGGGGGATATACAAGTGAATAAGATACATTTCTTCATGTCTGAAAATAGGCACTCATGATCTAACTCCTGTCTCCATCAAGTGTATCATCTACTCTATCTTGCTAGCTCCATGTTAAAATATACATTACTTCAACTTAAATGAAAATTAGCTGTGCCTAAAAAGGATAATATAACTGCCATTAGTAGAAAAAAATAAATCATATTAAAATGAATAGTAATTGACTTTTGGGATAGTACTAATGTCTTTTGAGATAGTTTCAGCATAGATATTCGATTTGAAAAATTGATTCAAATTGTTACTGTGATAGCACATAAGGTCAAGCTCATGAGACAAAATGTTTGAGGCAAAATTATTCTAAACTACAAAGAGGAAGGATTGTATACTCTTTTAATATCATCATTCCATAAAATCTTATAAGACAGATATTAGAGACCTTTACAAATACAGGAGAATCAATCTTTTCTATTTTGATTTAAAAGTTTAATAAATGAGCTTCTTATGTAACAGTGTGAATGTACTCACATGGGGAAAAGAGTGAAATGTTACACGTGCTCTTTTTGTGACCCATACATTCTTGAACTAATTAAATAAAGTATATGACATATAACTATATTAGGTTTCTAATACCAACAGTTGAAATAGTTTTGCAGGATACTTTGCAACCTTGTATGCTGAATGAGAAATTGTGTCATTTGTAGATACTATTTATGGAAGTAGGTAACATACTGAAACAGGAAAATAATCATGGTGATGTTTCACACTTTTATAGTATTAAAATATAATTTTATCCTCCCCAAAAATTATTTGTATAAGAAAATGTTAAAATGGTGTCTATGAAAAATAGTGATTCAGTTACAAGAGCTGTTTTTAAAAATTGTGAAAATTAACATTTCTAATGAATTTTAATAAGATTGTTTTGTCCTAAATACATTAAAGGCAATAAAAGAACTTAGATGATGATACGTGTATTTTTTCACTTGTTATTTACATACTTACTGCTAATTTTTTTCATTGCAGTATTATTGGAAAATAAAACTAAAAAATGATGCCTGCCATTTAGTCAGGGCATCAGTTTATTTTCATTGATATGCTTTTTAAAATTTTTCCTGGAAAAATTAGAGGAGGAAAGTAAAAATTTTAAATTTTTATTCCTGCCAAGAGGAAAATGTCCAGCATGAGCATCACAAAATGGTCAGTCATCTGCTACTTAAGAAGTTTTCTCAAGATAAAAAGAATTCTGCATTTGTCAAGGAGTACATACAAGTGAGTATTTTTTAAAATAGAAAACACAAAACTGTAAAGAACTGAACTCGTGAGTGTAAAAGTACTAAGTAACATTTTCATCTGAAAAATCATATGAAATGAAAATACAAATAGCATCAGAGTTCAGTATGTTAATTATTCGTCCCAAATAGCATGTGAAAACATAAAGCATTTTAGCTGACATGTTGTATTTATAAGAATGCACACAAGACATCAAGCACTGAAAAGTAACTATCATCTATACCAAAAAAAAAAAACAACTTGACAACAGCATTTTATTTTTTTATCTTTGATATAAATGGCTTATAGAAATATTACATAAAGAATATAAGACTAAATTTTACATTGTTAACCTTCATTTGCATATTTAACAGCACTAAATATACAGAAATTACTATAAGCAAAAATTAAGGCAAATATATGTTTGATGGCAGATATTTGATCAGTTTAAGGGAGTCTATTACTGAATTAATAGTACAAGCTTATAAAAATAGAGAAGACAACATTCTAAATGTTCCACAACATATTTGAAATATGTTTCCAAATGGGAAATACTCAATAATGTGATTTTTAGGTAAAGATATTAATCAAACACTATAGAAGATAATTTTCATATATTTTATCTTTAAGAGAATGGGTATAAACATTTGGTTGAAACATAATTATTTGGTATGGTTTTTTTCCTCAATCCAAAACATCATTTTAAAAAGTCAAATATCCTTAATACTTACCACATTTTCCTTCAATTTGCAGATGTATTGCAAAGAGGTTAGATTTTAGCTGTCAAACAAATACTATTGCATTCACCCTGCTGTTGTCTATTTTTAAAGCATGTATTAATTCTCAATGCTTTGTTTTTAAGCTCCTAAAGGGTGTCTTTAGTGAACAAGAATATTAAAAAGTTAGCTAGAAGAAAGTTGACATTAAAATTTCAGGTTCAATGCAATGCTTATTACTAGAGGATGTATCAAGCACTACTGCCAGCTGCATTTATCCTACTCCCACAAATAAGGCTATTATTATTGAAGTGCAAATTACTCATCTTTGATATCAAACTAATAACAGCATTAATACTGCTTCATGAATACCTGGGTATTGCATTCTTTAACCAAGATTAATTTCAGCAATATTAGCAGTTATTGAAATTTAACTCTCAATTATTTTTTTTATCATGTAACTGTTATGCCCATCACAAAGTGTTAGTTTCTTAACCAAGTTATTTTCTTTCTTTCTTTCTCTCTTTCTCTCTCTCTCTTTCTTTCTTTCTTTCTTTCTTTCTTTCTTCCTTTCTTCCTTCCTTTCTTCCTTCCTTCCTTCCTTTCTTTCTTTCTTTCTTTCTTTCTTTCTTTCTTTCTTTCTTTCTTTCTTTCTTTCTTTCTTTCTTTCTTTCTTTCTTTCTTTCTTCTTTTCTCTCTCTCTCCAATCTTTCTTTCAAGTTTCAATCTCTGACTGCCTCATTTGATTCATCTGTAAAATGAGGAAGATAATACCACCTGTACCCCAGGGTTNTCTCTCTCTCTCTTTCTTTCTCTTTCTTTCTTTCTTTCCTTCTTTCTTTCTTTCTTTTTTTCTTTCTCTTTCTTTCTTGATCTAGAGCAAGAATTTGCCCATGGAGAACAAATGTGGTCACCTGTAGCCAGCTGTCAGGAAAAAGAGGAATGAAATCAAATGAAAAGTGCTATAAGAAAACAAATTACCTACAGACAGGCCTGGCTGTTAGTCCAAGGATAGAAATAGTAAGTTTTAGGTTAATACAATTGGTTGGTTCTTGGGGGGGATTGGTATGTTTTTTTAAGGGGGGGGAGTTAGGGGATATTTTTTTCTCTACTGCCTGAAATCCACTCAGTTTAGAAAGAAAAAAAAGGAAAAGAAGAAAAGTTGACAGTTAATTAACACACAGTCTTTATTACAGAAATCTCCTCTAAAGCAAGCATATTCAAGTTATACTGAGGTGATTGTCATAAAGGGGTTGTTTACTATGGGGTTCACAGATGGCTGACATGACAGCCAAGAAACAAAAACAGCCTGATATCAAAGATAACCTTAAAACATGGGTGAGTGTTCAACTTGGATTCTAGTAACTATCTCTTTTCAACTTTCTTAATTTGTTGTGTCCGAGCAGTATATTTTAATGTAGTCTTGTCATGAAGTCAGTGACAGTTGGAGTAATTACCCAGAATTACCCCCTCCCCCATAATAATAATCTAGAATCCTAACTTTAAGTATAATGTCGTCTGTGTGTTACTCTGCTCTCTGCTACATTTTAAAAGATGAATTGCTAGACAACTACAATCCATTCTTGATTGGCAAAGCTGCTATAATTGTATGACTTTCTTGGATAATGGTTTAAACAAAAGTAAATAGTAAAAAAAATACCAACCTCCTCTCTTTCCTCTCCCCTAGCCCCCCCCCCAAAGGATTGGAAAGCTTAGCTGTGTTTAGTGCCCACTGATGAAAGCACTGTTCTCTGATCCATGCTGCTATTGTTGGTTTTCGTTTAGCTCCCTCTCAATCAATATCTAACAGGGCATGATTTAATAAGGTTTTATAATCTCCAAAAATGGGGGGAGGGCGGTTGTGGTATTGTCATTCATCAAAGGGGGCCTTTCAGGTTTCTTTGCTTTCACCTGCTGGGACCCATTTGGTCTCTTTCAAAGAGAATGCAATGACAAAATGAATGAGGAACGCTAGAATAAGAGTCCCTTATTCTACCCAATAGTATAATCAATGGGTACTTGTAATCCCTATTGTACCTCACAGAGGTAGTTGTAAGACAATTAAATCTCGTTTCTCAGGCAAATGATTTTGGTAGTTAACCTGAAACAGCCAACAATATTGAAGAGAATGAATGCATTTGAAGCAGTGATGTAATGGGATACTGCCTAGCCAGAAAACTAAATGCATATGTGTGTGCAAGTATACATATATTACACAACAGTACTCATGAACTGTAATGACTGAAGTATCACATGGGAGAGCAGAAGAGATTTTAAATAATTTTCAAAAGAGGAAGCAGAATAAATAATTTTACATGTCCTTTTCATTTGTATTTTAAATAAATATGAAGAGATTCTTCTTATTTGCAGCATTGTAAGTTCTAAATTGTAGCTTAATAAACAGCAAACATTTACATAGTTAACATCAGTTTGATATGACAACCAATTTAGGTTTAATTTCATTTGCATCAGCTAAATTCAATTTCTAGTCTTTCCCCTCCTTAGTAGACTGCTTGTGTGTCAAAAGAAGAGAAGAGACATGCTTTTATTTTGGTCTTTATTATTTGGGAGTCACCTTCAGCTGTGGGGCTCCATCTTCCCCATAAAGTCTTATTACTTATTGCGTGAACTTATGTTTCCTTTTTTTTAAAAGGGGCTAAATATATGGCCACTAAGTGCTTACATAGAAAAATAACTGAAAATATCATGCTATAATTCAAGTTCTACCCACAGTCATTAATGTGTTCACTGTGTCCTTATAGTGCATGGAAATACAAAATAAATAAAGAAAAAACAAAAACAAAAAAAAAACAGACCCAAATTTGTATTAGTTGGTTTTTATAAGGAAAACATAAAAGGCTCTTTTAAATATGATTAACATATACTGGCTTAATTTCTTGATTTAAAATTTTAAATGGTCAGATTCTTTGCAGTAAACTAATCCCGATCCCCAAATTTCCAACACTTGGTTTAGAAAGAAAAACAAAAACTAGCTTTATTTCTTAGATAAAGACACATTCATGTCCACATCTCCATCATATTAATAACACATTGCCTTCAATTCTGGTGGTCCACATGACCTCCAAGTATGGACCACTAGATAATAGAGAGTTCTCAAAGGGGAGATGACTACTAAGTGAATAAAACCCAGAACACATATAGAAATAGACATCTACATACAAAAACAAGATATACACATGACTGTACGTTTATTCACATGCACATAAAACACATGGCTAATATATGCATATTATATTATATATACTATAATAAGTTACAATGTTCATGTACAAGTATGTGCATATAAATTTCTATATAAATAGATTATAATTATCCATTCACAGACATCTCTTTCAGCTACCCTAATGGTTAACTGTTAGAAAGAAGTAATCTTTTGGGGGATTGGAGGATAAGGGGCTAGGAGGATTGTGTTATATGATAGTCAAGGCAGAATGATGGATATAAAAACCTGCCTATTTCTACATGTATATTTTAAAACTCCAATTTAACTATATTAAGACCACAGAGTAATAAAAAACAACTTCTGGAATGATAAGCTGACCTGAATAAAATATTGAATTCTTCCAAAGTGTTGTGTTCAGCCAAAAGGGAAAAATACCTGACTTTTCTGGGTACTACCAAGTGATTCTAGCTAATTGGAGGATCTCAAGCCAATGGCTATCTGAAAGACTCCAGGTCAGGTGTTTTATTGCTGGGATGGTATTCAAAAAAATGATTGTCAGGGGCGAACGAAGAATTATGTCAAGAGCAGTAAGCATTACTGCCACTAAAGAGAGAGGAGGGGGGAAAACATTGGGAAGAAAAATATGTTATTTTATAAATGAGCTATGGGAGGAGGAGGAGGACAAGACAATAATGTGGCCTTCAGCTATTGGTTTATTAGATTTCCATTCCCATGATCTACATCTGTTTTGGATAGAAATAGTTTTACTTTTAATACAGTTTCAGGATACTATCGTGTCAAGTATAAAGTAGCTAGGAAAAACATGTTAATTCTGAGTTTTCCCTAACACCAAATTTTTTTGTTTGTATATTAAATCTTAGAATTGTGACTCAGTGTGCAAGAACAAGCATTGCCTCCCCTTGTCAAATCATACCTCCACTATAAAATCGTACACATGAAAAAGGCACCAAAAGTGAAAACTATGCAATTATATGATATTGGCAAGGGCAATATTGTTGCTTGTACTGACAAAGATACAAAGAGTGTGGCCTAGTGGTAAGAGGATTAACTTAAGTTTTTTAAGTACTGGGTCCCAAATTTAATCATGAAAAATCATTTAATGCGACAGTGTTTTCCTAGAAAATGATGAAAATTCTTCCCTTATTAATACAACTAATGTTTGTGAAATGCCTACTATGTGCCAGGCACTTTCCTAGGTATTGGTGGTTCATGATTTCATAAAGTAAAATTGAGAATAAGTGAAATAAGATGAGAAATGAACCCTGATTCTTCAAGGCCTGTACAACGTCAAATTAATAAATATTATTAGTTATTTTTGTTAACTCATGCATAATATTTTTATACTTCAGTCAAGTTCACTGTTGTCTCATTCTTTCTTTTTGGTCCCTCATACAGCATCTATGTTTCAAAATACTAGATCTTTAAAAAAAATGAATATAAGAGCCACATTTTATTTCTTGATACCTGAGTTCTGCTTTTGGAATAGGATATGTATTGTTTCACATAAGCTCCTTGTCGATGGCATTTTAATGAACTGTAATATAGAAAATAGCCTTGGATGGGATATTGGCTTTTCATCGCTATTGCCAACGCCAGGTGCAAATGGTCTTTCAGAAGGATTAGCAACACATGTCCCTTTTATTTCACTTTTGGTTAGGGTTTTTTTTAGTGTGTGTGCATGCGTGTGATTTTTTTTGTCAACCCAATCTATCCTTTGAAGGGATCAGTAGGATATGCCTTCATATAGAATTTCCTACTCAGATTCCTGGATTTCAAATTCATGCCTGAGATAGATTTGATTTCCCTAGTTCATCTCTGCAACAACTTCGATGCTTTTCAAATAGTCCATTTAATAGAGAATCAGAGAAGAAGCAAAAGGACAAAATTCTCATGTTATTATTAAATAAGAGGGCTCCAACATCATTCTCCTTCAAAGAGCCCTTTCTTTGGTGGTTATTGGTCAGGGTTCAGTAGAAATGGAAACATATTCCTCTAACTCAGGCTTGGTTCAAAACTAAAGGACCTGCCAAACCTATGATTGGAGCCCAGGGAAATGGTGACTGTAGTTATGAGCTTTCACTTTGGGTTTACTTGTGAAACTAGGCTTTGTTACCGATTAAATGGCCTAAGGCAGTGTGCTAGGTAGATGGGACTTGGCAAAAACACATGGAAAAATGGGATCAAAAGATGGATAAGGGAGCTCATTGCTTATTGATTTCCTGGAATGTATTAACTTGATTGTTGATGTTTTTATGCAGCTACAAGAAAGATGAAATAAATAGCTATGTAGTAGTTAGGCCAGTGGAACTCCTCTTTGCCCATCCCTCTCAGCAATGTCCCTTCCAGTCCTTTCTTCTTTATTTTGCCTGTTAAGGAGTTACGACTGTGCTTTAGTCAGTCTATGATGCTGCAGTGAAGTGAAGTTCATGTGGTCTACTTGTTTTCTTTAGTTCCAAAACATTTTAAAATCTCATTTTCTTTCAATGTTTGTTTCCTCTCAAGATATTATTTAGGATAAAAATATCCTTACTGTTTATTGGACCCCAATTTCAAAGCAACAAAGCAGAGAGAAAATTCTCCGTTTTTTTGTAAAAGAATATGTTTTCATTATATATTTTGGAATTTGTAAAGTGCTTAAAAGGCAAATTCCTTTTCAGTGTGGGTTTTCTTGCTTTTAAGGAAGTGTTTAGTCTTTGTAGACTGATCACAATGAGTACTAAACAATATATAACATGAAATGAAAAATCCCTGGTGAAAGGAAGCATGGAGTTTAGTGCTGTGTAATCACTGCTCTGCTATTTAATATGTGCTATTTATAGTTACAGTAACAGATTTCTTCTTCAATTTAAATGTGGCCAGATAAGTCAACCAAGCTCAGACCAAAAACAAAAAACAAAAAAAATCAAATAGCACCCAAAAACTTTTCTTTCCTTCTAAATGTAAAGAAAAAAAACCACAACCTGAAATTCAATTTATTTTGTATATTACATTATGTCACTGAAAATTTGATATGTAAGAATAAAACACCTTATGATTAATTTGAAAATCTATTTAAAATAACTTACTTTCTTAACAAAATTTCACTTGTCAAACTTATAAATTTGATAGGATACTAGCTATCAGATACCTTTTCTGTTTTCCTCTCATGATTTCCCATAGACTCGTATTCCAGAGTTTACTAAATGCTCCAAGTATATTATATTATATAAGGAACATTATGGAAGATTAGATACTCATCTCTGCCTGTCCCTCCCACATTCCTACTATAAAAACTTACAACATAGTGAAACTAGTCCCCACAATTTTGTGGGGAAAATGTGGATAGTCATTTTTACATAAGTGATGTCAATTTTCAGATAAATGAAACTTTCAGAACAATTTTCAAATCCTTGCTCTGCAATCATGGCAGAAGACAATGTACCTTTCACAATAACAGTAATGCCAATGATGACAACAAATACAACAAACTGTTAACCTTTTTACATGAGTCTGAACAGAACACAGTGGAACTTTTCCATGGTAAATATACTCTCTTAGTTATTCTGCATTTTGGCATAACCCAGATGGTTTCACATAATCACTTCACATTGCACAGTTTCCTTGTGTTGTATGTTCAGATGCCAAGAAAAGCTTGGTTGCCAATACCAATCAGCTAAAACAACTTCCCTTGAAACTTGTTCAGATAAATACATAGAGCTGCCCACTGCAATATCCCAATATCCCATTTGGTCTTAAATGAACTTCCTTCCCTATGTTCAAATACATAACTTGTCATTGTAATTTATCTGTCCTCTTGTAGGGAAAATTGACAAAGAGGTAGAATTTCTTTTGCTACTTTGCTATTACTTCTTGCATTAGTTTTTTAAAAATACTCCGTAGTAACTTGTTCAATAAAAAGGATAGCATTTAGTAATTATACCCCAATTGGGTTTTTACATAGTACAATATGGTAAAGGCCCATTACAACATGGTTTATTATTATTTGGATTTATTTATTTATATGCTTGGTCAAATTATATACATGTGTGTGCAGGTCATCATGAACCTGATAGAACATTATTTTTCAATATCAGTTTTTTAAAAAGGTCTAATTATATTTTTACCATATTCCAAGTTTTCTAACTTGTTTAATTAACTCAATGTCTTAAAAAAAAAGACCATCATTTTTTTTTAAAATGCATTGTGGTAAACAAGATTACCCTGAAGCTTTTTTGTGGTATATACTATATCATATTATAGGAGGAGAACCTCCATTCATGAATAGAAAAAAAATTAAGTCTAATTGCATTTTAAAATCTTTCAGATTAGATTAGTATATGAGATAGTATTTTAAAAACTGCAAAATCTCATACAGGGAATTCCAAAAGTCTTAGTGCTGCCTTAAGCTATTATAGCTATGTACAAACATAGCTATATCAGTAGCATATCAAATAAATTATACACTTCAGTTTGCCAATGTGTAACATCTTTTTTGAGCACATGTAAATTTGCTGTAAGGGATTTGAAAAAGTGTCTTAAAAATACACCCCAACTACAACAGATTTGCCATTCATGCACTGTTGAACATAGGAGGCTTAATTTTACTTTTTATTTTAAATTAAGGCATCTAGCAAAGATCAAAACAACTTTTAAATGGACATTTTATAAAGAAATTATTTTGGTAGGAAATTATAATATGAGGTGGATGGAGGAATTTTGGGGGGGTGCATTGAATAATTAGGTACAAAGAACATGAATATATTGAGAAAGTAGGAACAATACTTTGAGGGAAAATGTACTTCTGTCTTGTAAGGATTGAAGGGGGATTAAGTCGGGTAGAAACACTTCAAAAGAAAAAATATAGCATTTGGACAGCAAGTTATAGGCCTGTTTCCTTTGGCATTGTTGTTCAGTAATATTAGAGAAAACTCAACTCCCATTCGGCTAGCAGTATAAAATCCAGCTCTTTGTATTATAGTTCTTAATTACCACCCTTATACTATCAGGGGAAGAAAGACAAAGAGAATTTTTTATGACAAAAATCAGGGAGCATTAGAGACGTCTGGCTGAGAACATGTGAACTTTATATGCAGTTGTTTGGACATAAGAATAAAGCTGAAGGGACTCTTATTTCAATGAAACACCCTATTAAGTAAGGCCAGCCAACAAATAGCAGAATATCCCCCAAAGTGCCCAAAGGTAAATTTCTCAGGAAAAACTGGTAAATATTAAAAAGATCTTTTATCATTCCAAATTCAATCCCACTTTTCCATGGAGGTAGAAAAAAATAAATCTCCTTTGTGTCCTGAAAAGAGTCATGCGATAGAAAGATCTTTTTGAAAGAAAGTGCATCCATACATCACTAAACACTGGGCCAACAGCATGAACAGAATGAATCCAGCGCCGTCTCCCAAGGCAGCGGGCAGAGCTGTCCCAGGACGGTGCGTTCATGCCATCTAGTGGGCTCTCTCAAAAATCTCCTCTGGTGAGTGGCTACAGAAAGAGGCTTCCCTTTGCATCTATAATAGCTAGCTGCTAGGCCAAGGAAGGGAGAGGATAGAATTGGAATACTCACTCATTCAGCTAATGTGGGGGGAAAAAATTCAGAAATAATCTAGATATTAGAAGTCCATAAATCTGAGGGTTGTTTTTGTTGTTGTTGTTGTTGCTGTGGTTGTATTTGTAGGGGGAGGGAGGTATGATGTCTAGATAATCATTTCATTTCTTGTTTTATTTAGGGGATAGAACACCGGATCTGGAGTCAAAAGAACAGAGTTCCAACTTGGCATCAGACCCTTACTAACTGTGTCCTAGGGCAAGCTGCTTCACTTCTGTTGGCTTTAGTTCCCTCATTTATCAAATGAATTGGAGAAGGAAATGGCAAAATACTCCAGTACCTTTGCCAAGAAAACTCCAAATGGGGTTACAAAGAATTGGACACGACTGAAACAACTGAACAATAATAGCAACAAAGGGTTGATTGGGAAGGTTCAGGTAGGAAGCCTACCTTTTGCCAGTTTTATATCTCTATCCTGATTTCTCACCTCTTCAAATGCCTTTCATTTTCCCTATGCCTACATCTAATTGAGGCTGCTCTTTCTGTCCTCCAGAGGGCTTTGTGAGGACTTAAAGCATGAGGTGATGAGGGCTAAAGGGGAGCGTCCACCCGCAGTCCCTTCATGGGTGCCCCACCTAGCTGGCCTGCCAGAAAATTCCTGATTTCCAAAATTAAGGAATCCTTTTCTATAAAGCTGCATTCCCTGGTTATCTGGAAATGGTCACAATCAGAATGTTTCCAGAGTCATTTCTGTTCCTCCCAGAAGCTTTACCTTTTTTCTTGAGGTGGGAAGGGGAATGTCATTAAAATGCTATTACTTTTTGCTTTTAGAAGCTCAAGGGATGTTCTGAAACTTTTCATCAATAAATTAATCTTCGATTGGCGTTAAGGCAATGGATTTACAATCACATTAGTTTAGCCCCTATCTGGATTTTCTTTCATTACCAGCATTGGAATTTCCCCTTTTGACCCCAATGCTGCTCAGCATTTACTACTACTTTCATGCCCCATGCAGCAACAAATCTTCATCCTGTGCCAAGAACAGAGAGATTGTTTCCGATCATGATCAAGAGAGTCGAACTTCAAAATGTTTTGGTATTGCCATGGCTCATATCTCTTCCCCCCCCCCTCACCCCACAATTCCATTAAAACTACTCTTTAATGTGGGTATCATTCATCAGCGTAATTTGAAGTTTAGGGGACAGGACCTAATTCTTTAACCCCCCCCAAAAGGAACCATTGATGGAAAAGATATACATTTTATCTCCTTGAGATCGGAATTTTGAAGATCCACCAGGGAGGAGAAAAATCGGAAGGCCAAAACAGACCTGGCAAAGATATGCCCAGTTGGTGGAAGCTGCCCAGAACAGAATCTGTTGGCATGAGATGCCTAGTTGGGGGAAGTTGCCCAGAACAGAGTCCGTTGGCGTGAGATGGTTGCGGCCCTATGCTCCTCTGGGAGTCAATAGGAATAATAATAATAATAATAATAATAATAATAATAATAATAATAATAAAGCAGTGATTCCCAAAGTGGATGCTACTGCCCTCTGGTGGGTGCTGCAGCAATCCAGGAGGACAGTGATGACTACAGGTGCATTTATCTTTCCTATTAATTGCTATTAAAACTTAAAAAAATTTAATTTCCAAGGGGCCAAGTAATATTTTTTCTGGGAACCACTGATCTAAAGGAACTAAAATAACACTAGTTTTCCTACATAATGCTGGCCTATTTTACTAGTTAGAGAAAACAAAAGTGACAAAGGTTAGCCAAAGAAAAGGTTAACTGTTACTTTCTTTACACAAGTTTTTAAATGGTTGATAAAAATTACCTGTACAAAATAAACATTTGAAGACATTTAGATAATGATCAAATGTTATAGAGTCGAGCAAATTTAACTTTTTTCACATGGCAGAATGGGAAACTAAACTTAGGAGTAATTTCCCTCATTTTAAGTATATCCATTTTATATATATATATATATATTCCAGCATTCATTTTCAAAGGTTTATTATTATTAACAGAAACTTGTCTGCTTGTTCAAAATTTCTTTGACTCAGTTGTATTCACTTTGAAATATCCTAGTTTTAAACACAAATACAAGGTGAAGTCAAACACTTGCTTTTCACAGCAAAAAAAGGCAGGGGCAGCAACATTTGTCACCTCTTGGTTTACATTGTAAATTGTATTTTCTGGTACAAATTTGCTTCATTGAGCCCCTCAATGATGAGAAGAGATTCATAGTCATTCAAGTACTGAAATTTTTGAGTCAAATTATTATTGATGAAAGTGACACTGCCTCAAATTGAAAATATTTACCAGAATTAAAATTATGATATTAATTTGAGATTTAAAAAGTTTGGTCACCCATGATGATTCATATAGCTGAATTGCCAATATAAAAATATGCTAACTTTTAATTTACTCTATAATTACTAAATTGATATTTTGTTCAACATTTTTCCCTGTTCTGTATTTAAATATTTATTTATAAAATTCTGTAGAGTTCCAGTCTGTTTCCTTTGACATCTGTACTCCTTTAAATATAGCTATCACAAATAGGTAGATTTGTAACAACTTATAGTTAACAAAATATATTAATCCTATTCCATCTCGAGAACTATAGAAAACATTTTCCCTGAATACTTAATACCCCCAAAACTGGACATTAAGGCCAAACTGTTTGAAAATATAAATGTCATTTTTGGTATTAATAATAATTGTACTTTTCTGAATGTCTCCTATAAATGCCCATGTAGATTCAGTGAAACATGGGTCATTTTAAATATATATTTTTTTTAATTTGAACATTTAATTTTTAATTTCACTTTCTTCAGTAAAACTCAAAAATATTTGATGGGAGAAGCTTTAGAAAATTTTGTTTAAAAAAAGCAGAACTTCTGTCTGGGAATGCTATTGACTTTTTTCTAAAGAGGAGTAATTTTATTTATAAGGCAAAGAATAGTGTTTTTAATAGAAATCAATATGATCTCCACACCCTACTCCCCACCCTTACTTTTTAGCTTCATATAGAGGAGAAATATTTATTTTTGAAAAATTCATTTGAGACTTTGGAGAATGCAAAACTGAACTTGAAAAGTTCAAATTAATCTAAAAAATCATAGAGATGTCTAAATCTTTCCATCTGATTTTAGATAAAATATTTCTTGATTCAGAAATTAAAACTATAAATTATGTATATAAAATTAATATATGTATATGATATGAAAATGCCTATAGGTTTTCACATGGGTTATTTTTCTCGAGGTATGAACTTGAAATGAAAAAATAACAGAGTATGAGTTTTACTAACAATATCAGTCCCAACAAAGATATGGTTCCTATAGTTAAAATTCTCTCCTTTGGCTCATATAATAATTTGTTTCACTGGTTAAGGCTCCTAAATTTATGGAAAAGAAAAATCTTGCCATATGAAGATTAAATCTGTATTTCTTCCCTTCCATTTAGATGTCTCTATATGCTCAATTTGTATATATTTAGTGTGAAGTCATCTAAATATATGGAAAGATCCAGATGTCTGAATTTGGCATTATGTAGCTATAACTTTAAAGTAACAATGGGGTGGACTTTTGGACTTATGTGAGTCTCTAGATAGTATATCTATACTTTTATAACATAATGATCTTCAATTTTCTAATAAACACCCCATGCTACTCAATGAGCTATTTTTTTCCTCCTTCCATGTAGCAGGGTGCATAAGCAGTGAGTTCTGGTATTCCCCTCTCTAGCCGCCATTGTTTACATAGCTTTGGCTTTGGAAAATGAGAAACCCTTACTTCGAAGCAGTGTATAATTATCAGAAGTTAAAACATGGGGTACATCACCTCTAAACCTGTGCTTATGCATGATATAACATCATAGGAGAAGAGTGCAATGCTATATATTCCAAGTATCTCCTGCTTCTTCCAAAGTATAAGGTTCATTCCTTCTATCTTCCGTTGCTGATAAGAATTCTTATTTCCAAATCAGTTACACTGGAGGTGATGGAATCTACCCCCTCAAAACCTATTAAAAGATAAGTTGAAAGCATGATAATGCGTGTACCACTAGTATTTATTTAGAATTAAATATGAACTCAAGATATTAGAAATTAACATTAGAAAGCAAGCATTTCAGAATTAATATATGCATAATAATGACTGAGAAATAAATTTTGTTTTCCTTTGCACCCAAAGGCTTTTCAGTTTGATCCATTACATATATCGGCTTCTACTATGCATGTGTGTGAGGGGATATAGTTATTCATACGTTATTATGTGAACAAACTTATGTATTTGTTTATGAACTACGTTTCTATATATACTTCAATTCCTAAAACAGTTTAAGAAAAATTTATTTTTTTCATTACTTCACTTAACATGGAGCATATCCCAGATACATTAGAATTTCATAAAAATTGCTTTTTATAAGAGGGGCTCAGGTCATAAAATGTTAATAAAGTAATGCCTTTGAACAAAGCCAACGAGTTTAAACATTTAGAATTGAGAAAAAAAAGTGTAACTAGAAAAATAATTAATCTACTACTTTTTAAACCCCCAAATCATTCTTTTGTTTTACTTGTTGTTTAGTTGTTTTTCAGTCATGTCCAACTTATGGTCCCTTTTGGGGTTTTCCTTGCAAAGATTTTGGAGTGCTTTGCCATTTCCTTCTCCACCTCATTTTACAGAAAAAGAAACTGAGGCAAAGAGGATTAAATTACTTATCCAGCATCACACAATTAATGTCTGAGGTATGATTTGACCTTCTGGCTCTGGTCCTTGCACTCTATCCACAATTATCAGGCTGACAAAACCATTCAAATCTTTCAGGGTTTTATTTTTTGGTGGGGTCAAAGGAGAAGAATTTAAACCTAAAGTAATTAAGCAATGCTTCTTGCATTTGTCTTCTTTCTATTTCTTCTACTTGCTACCATCCTCTTGACTAGCTTAAATTCTCATTACTCTATGAAACAGATCTGCTCAACAAGGCTAATTTGCTTAGCATCATTAAAATATGACATTCATTTCTGCTTCTGTGTCTATGCATTCTCTATTCAGGAAACCAAGTCTCACTTCCTTCTTAATCACTGTTTCTCATCACCTTTAAAATGCAGATCAAAACTTACCTCCTAGAAGCTCTCTAGGACTTAGCTCCCTGGATGTCCTTTCTCATTTCCAGTAGCCCTTCCACAGTATGAATTTTCTTTGCTTGTGTTAATTACTTCCCATTATATTAATGTTTCTTTTCTCTTATGCATATGTTTGGTTTTGGCCACTAGATTAGAAGAGGACACATTGCTCTTCTGAAGACCTTTATTTTAATTCTTCCTCTGACACTAGCTCTCTGACTCAGGGCAAGGTAAGGGAAAGGAATGTGCATTTAGATAGCATCAACTGTGTGTCAAGCAGGATGCTAAGCCCTTTTTACAACATGTTTTACAATTGGTCCTCACTATAACTCTGTGAGATAGATGCTATTTTTATCCTTATTTTATAGTTGAGAAAATTCTGGACACAGACAGACTAAGGTCACTTGCCCAGGGTCACAGTGTTATTAAGTATTTAAGGTCAAATTTAAACTCAGGACTTCTTGACTCCATGTTCAGTGTTCTCTCCACTGTGCTATCAGCTGCTTTGCAGTTATTTACCTTCTTTGAGTCTCTCTATTTATCCATAAAAGAAGGATAACAATTTTTCTAGCTGCTATCCAACAGGGTTTGTCGAAGCTCAACTGTGATCATGTATGCAAAGTACTTTTTAACCATAAAAACCTATTTGGATTTCAACTGCTACTTTGAGGTCCTTGAGAACAGAAATCATGTTTTCTTGTCCTTAGAGTAGCTGCTCAATAACTGTTGTCTGACCAAAGCAACCCTAGATAAAAATTGTTCACAAGATAGTACATCGACTACTTGACAAAGAATCATAGTTACTGAGGGCAACTGGGTGGCCCAGTGGATAGAGAGTCAGGCCCAGAGGTGGGAGGTCCTGGGTTCAAACGTGACCTCAGGCACTTCTTTGTTGTGTGACCCTGGGCAAGTCACTTAACCCCCATTTCTTAACCCATACTGCTCTTCTGCCTTAGAAACAATACAAAGAATTAATTCTAAGATGGAAGGTAAGGGTTTAAAAAAAATAAAAATCATAGTTACTTCAAAAGATCATATAATCTAATTTCATGCATTAATTATCCTTATTATCCTTAAAATGAAATGGCAAATAAATGTGCTCATTCAGTTCATAAGAATAATATATTCCTTTTAGAAACCAAATTTCATCAACAGATTAATTATACAATTCCAACCCTATTAATAAATACTTTGGTCTAAAAATGTTTGGGGGAGAAAAGATTATTTTCATCTGGCAATGTTGCAATAATAGGGTAACAAGCTATTAGAAGAGAATCAAATCCTTCTTTAGAGCTTATATATTGATGGGTAGTTTATTATTTGTTCTTCATTTTTTAAGACAATCAATGGCATCATGGGGTGATGTCTTGACTTGTGTATGAGTTAGATTAAAGTAAGACAGAGTCGCACAAAGTTATCAGCCTCACTCTCTGTACTCGAGTCATCAAAGTCCAGTGGTGAGAAAAAAGTCAAGATGACCTGCAGTGGCCTGGGTCACAGGGAATGACCCTGACATTTTTTATGTCTGATGAAACTCTAAACATTCCGCAGAGCCCACTTCAACTGTCTTTATAAACACTGAAACAAATTATTCTCATTTGCCCATTTTGGCAGGGGAAGTATTTACAAACTTAAGATAGCCATAGTCTATCTGCCAAGATGATTTTCCAGGGTGTGACCATCCCACATGCTACATCTTTTTGGACCCACAGATGAGAGCTCAGTGAAAGGAGGACACAAAAGGTGGATGAGCAGCCCTGGTAAAGTACCTGGTGAGTCCTCATAGAAGAGGTACCAGGCCACCTTCAATACAGATGGGTAGGTACATAAGACCAGACTACCTCATAGGAAAACCAAACTGTTACTTTCCAAGAAGTGTAGAAGCCAGCCTTTTTTTCCACCTTCCCAGCCAGTGTCAAGGGCTCCTGGATAATGGTCATTATTTTGACATCCATGTAATTTACTTGCCCTGCTTTTTTGGAAAATGTTGGGTGAAAAGAGTGCTAGAATTAGAATCTGGAAGGCCTGGCATCAAATCACGCATTTGACATTTTCTTAGTTGTGTGATCTTTAATAGGTCATTTATGCTCTGTCTGACAATAGTCTCATCTACAAAGTGGGGAAATAGTAGCATATGATAGCATAATGGTAAATAATAATTTTTACAATGCTTCCCCAAAGCATTATATAAATACTAGCTTTTATTATGATGGAAAAAATCCTTCCTAACAAAATTTATTTCTTTTGAAATATCTATCTTTACCACCTAAAACAAATTTCATTTGAAGAAAAAAATGGGTCCTATAATCACATAAAATTTTCAATTCATTCTGAATCTACCATTTCTCAGGTGGGAATGAGGATATTCATGTATACTTTGATTAATTTTCTCTTTGATGACTTCCTTCATCGCTGAGCAATAGGAATTTACTTTATTTAATAAATGAACCTAGATCCATAAGATAATAAAATGTAACAGACTGGCACAGCAAAAACACAAAATTTTTTCAGTGGCATACAGGTATTAAATAAACCAACATTCTATTTATGTCTATGTATGATAGCTTCTAACTTACTTAATCAAAGGTTATGTGAATAAACTGTTGTATTGATTTTGAAACATGAAACTCCCAAGAAGTTCATTTGTTCAAGTGATAAATATTTACTGAGTATCTGCTATATAATATAGCACAGTAAAAGCGATGAGGCGATACTAAAAAAATCCCATTGTTCAACCACCAATGAATAGATTCATACAGCCCATTTAGTGTGGTGGGAAACATGAGGCTGTCTACAATTTTCAAATTGTGTAAGAAAAAATAATTGCCGCAACAAAATAATATAATAGTATGAAAATTATTTGGGACAATTATTTTGTGACAGCAATGGTGACAACACATGCTTTTTATTGAACCAAGAATGATTCAGAATGCTGAACTTGACCAGAAAAAAACTGGATTGAGCGGGTTTCCCTAATTTTTAATTAATTCATTGCCAATTGAAAACTGAATTTTGTGTGACACACAATTATTTCATTGCTCCCTTTTTCTGTTTTTCTTATTCTGTAGTCATTAAGAATGTATATTACTCCAAGGATAAGTGCAAAAGTTGGAATTCTTTTAAAAAGCACATTTCAATAAACAGTTATATTGTAGCCACTGCTGGTAGAGGAAAGTCAAGCATTTCAACAATTATTCAAACCAACAAAGAAAAAGGAATAATAACACTGAAGTGTAAAATAAAGTGATATAAAAAATGAAAAACAAGGCCAAGAACTGATAGACTATTGCTTTGAAACAACTTAATTAATCCTGAGGAAGCTAGAAGAGCTGTTATCTATTCCTTAGCAGTGCTAGGTGAGCTTCTTGAAATTTCAAGTAGAAGGGGAATACCAGTTCAAAAACATAAAATAGTTTCTTACTACTGCAATGATGAAAAAAAAAAACATTCATCATGGGCAAAACAATACAAAAACTGGAGTACTGAAAATTGGAAATACAGATGAAACTCACTTTTTCACTTGACTCTACCAAAATCTATGAGATCCAGGCATCTTCATCAGACTAAAGCACTTTACATATTCTCATACGCTTTGTGTAATCTTTTTTTTAACCTACTTTGGGTCTGGAAGTCTTGCCCAGTTGAAAGAATGATGAACTTTAATAAATACACTTATATACTGATAACTAGAATTACACAAATTTCAAAATAGTGATGTAACATTGATCCAATATTCAATGCCACATGTCATGAAAGGTCAAGTAATTTATCTAACATAATGGAAAGAGTCTTGCTTCAATAGCTTAATTTAAACCCCTTTGGAAAAACTACAGATTATAATGAAGACTGGTTTGGGGAAAAAATGTGGGTGAATGATGATTTTAAGAATAAACAACAAAATCTTGTGAACTCAATTCCAAAACACATGAAAAATGTAAAAAAGGAAAAGGAAGACGTATATAATAAAAGTTTTTATAAAATACTCTATTGTATATAGGTAAACTTAATTCTTTTACTTCTAAAGGTAGCATGGTGTTGTAGATAGAAAGCTGCCCAAGTTCTGCCTCTGATACATACTGACCTTGTGACTTTAGGCAAATCATGTCTCAGTTCTTTAGAAATACAGTTCTGTTTTGGTAGAGAAAGCTTCCTTATCTACCTTCTACCAATGAAATCAAAAGTCTAGTTTTTCTCTTCTTTTACTTCTAATGATTCAGATATTTTTTTTCTGTAGGAAAAGTCTTTCAGAAAATCTCAAAATATATAGCTAACAGATACCAAATATACAACTGCTTCAATTGTTTTGATTGAATTGAATCACAGAATAGCAGAGTTGGGATGAATCTCAGTGGTCATCTAGTTCAAATCCCCATACAAAGAATAAATTGCATAAACAATATCCCCTAAAGTGGTCATATAACCTCTGCTCGAAGACCTCTAATAATAGGAACTCCCTATCTTCAAAAGCAACTCATTCCAGTTTGGAATAGTTCCAATTACTGGGAAATTTGTTTTCATAGTAAGCTAAAATCTGATCCCCATATCTTCCACCTGTTTATGATAGCTTAGCTTCTGTATCTAAGCAAAAACAATTCTAATCTATTTTCCACATGATGACTCTTAAATATCTGAAAATGAGTAACAGATCCTGACTAAGATTTCTATTCTCCAGACTAAACATTTCCAATTCCTTCAACTGGCACAGTTTGAAGTCCTCTTACACCAGGATATGCTTCAGCTTTTCAAAATCTTTAAAATGTGGTCCCTAAGACTAAACAGTCAGACCATCATATTATTCTTCCTAAACATTATACTCTATTAATAAAAATTTAAGGTTAAATATTCCTTCAGCATATTGCTGACTTACACAATGGTAGAGGATTACTAAAATCCTAAAATCTTTATCACATGAACTTCTTTCTAGTCATGTATTTGAGATTTTTTAATTCAAGTAAAAGATTTAACATTGATCTATATTATTTTTCATCATGATAGCTTCAATTCCCAACTCTAACCAAGAATATTCAAACTCATTGGTTATTCCTATGAGATGATATATAAATTCACTCTTAAAACTGATTATTTGCATTAGTCAAAATATTGTTGGTCAATTTTTTTTTATTTTAGTTGTATCCAAATCTTTATGACCCACTTAGAGTTTTCTTGTCAAAGATACTGGTGTGGTTGCCAGTTTCTGTTTCTTCTCCAGCTCATGTTACAGATAAGGAATCTGAGACAAACAGAGTTAAGTGACTGGTACAAGATCACCAGCTAGTAAATATTGGAGGCCAGATTTGAACTCAGGTCTTCCTGATTACAGCCCTGGCCCTTTATCCAGTGTGCCACCAAAGTTGATATGGAAACTGATGTTTTCATATATAGATAATGTCCTTAATGTAAATGATGTAAAAATGCCCTTCATGTAAATTCATTAAAAATAAAACTCAATTCTCTGAAACTTAAAGAAAATGTTCTTCGTAAAATGACTCTAGGATAGAAGAGATGTATAGTAACATGGCTCTTTTGGATAGACTATTAATTATATTGTATTTTTCTACTCCCTGCTATCTCCCTGTTTCAGGTTTCATTATCCCTCTATTATACTATCATAATGTTTTCTCAGTGTTCTTATTCCTACTTCACCTCAATCTAGCCTATACTCCTCTTTCAGTTTAATCTTTTCAATGATCAGAACTGATCATGTCATTTTTCTGTTCAAAACACTTCAATGACTTCTTATTAACGGTGTGAACTCCTTTGCTTGGCATTTGAGCACCTCCACGATCTGTTTGCAATCTACCATTCTGACCTTTAACCAGGGTTGTTGTTGAACAAGAGAGGTGGCAGTGGGAGTGCAAATGAGGAGTTATAGCAATATATATATATATATGTATATACATATATATATATTTATATATGTAGTTACATTTATGTATATATATGTATATATATAAAGATAATTTACTTAATCTATCCAAACCTCTAAAATAATGAGCTATTGTACTACATATGTGTGATATTTATTGTGTGCTAAAGCCAGCTCTTACTGGTTTACAAGAGATGGTTGTTAAATTTTCAGTTTGAGTACTTACATGTGTTATGATTATATTTGATCTTGATATTGATTATGGCCAATTAATTATCAGTTGGTATTGATTAGGTGGTATAGATTCCTCTAAAGCTGTTAGGGCCTAGCTGGTTCTGGCAGTAGATGAAACTGACTGGAGACAGATTACTACAACACCTATTTATTAATGACTATGAGAAGTATCAGGGACAGGATAAAGAAATAGAAATTGACTAGCGGATATATTACCCTAAAACTAAGATTTCTAACTGAACCCCCAAACCCCTCTGTCCCTCGCAGGACTTCTTCTTGCCTAATGAAAGTCAAGACTAACTTGACTCCATTTCTAACTAATAAATATAGTATCTAACTTACTAAGCTAATCTACTTATAAATCTCCTTAAACTTCTTTACTTATATATTATATATTGACAGATTGAAGGTAACTCTCTTGTCCAGCCTCAGAGATTCAACTCCTGACAAGCTTCACAGATGCTGCTCTCTGCTGCCCTCTGTGGTGTTCCAGGGAACAGTCTCAGCCACTCTATTCAGTTGAATTACTCTCACAATCTTCTCAGATATAAAGATGTTTTCCAAAGCTATCTACTATCAAAATCTTCCAAGACTGATAATAGCCAACTCCCTAGACATCTACTCCCACTAAGGAGGCTCCAGAGAGTGACCCATTTTCCAACAGTCCTTTCTCAGGGGTTTCTAGGAATTCTTCTTAAGGAACCCTTTGAACATTCTTCACTGTCTTAAGGTAACCTTTAAAAATCTTTCCCTAAACTGGAAACTCTTCTTCTAAGCAGAACCTATTCTTTAATTAATCTAATTAACTAATTAATAACTAATTAATTCTTGTACATGTCAGAAATCAGCAAACGAGATAGAACAGGACTTAGTTTATTGTTTTGCTGATTATCTAGACTTAAGAAAGTAAAGGAGAAAATAGGAAGAATGCATAGTAAATTTAAATATATATATATATATATATATGTTATACATTTTGAAGAGCCTATTGTTAAAAATTTACCAGTACAACTCTGCGTTTATCTCATTTCTCCTCTCTTTCATTAGCTTTTGCTCTAATGAGACAAGTTAGATCATATTTTCTTGTCTTCAATGTCTTCTTTTAATATAGTTCTCTCTACTCAAAGGCCCTTCCCCATACATTTCTGCCATTTGAAATTCTACTTATTACTCAAGGCTCTGCTCAAATGACTCTACATGTGTGTATTCTTATGTAATTCTTTCACTTGGACAGAAGTCATCTGTCTCTTCTAAGTTTTTTGTACTAGAGGTCTTGGGAGCTGAAGACCTGCATCCTCGTTCCAATTTCATTATTTACTAGCCACATGATTTCAGGGAAAAATATTTAACTTTTGTTTTCTTAGTTTTAAAATAGAAATAATAATCTAGCAATCAACTGAACACAGAAATTACAAGACTCTAATTAATATATATTAAGTAGTTGATAAATGTAAAACATTGTATAAATGTGAACTACCAGAAGTGCTTAATAAATGCTTATTAACCTGGGCATGGTATGCTCACCTATAATCCTTGCTAATGAGAAACCTGAGGTGAGTGGATTTCTTGAGCTCTGGAGTTCTGAGCAATGTTAGGGTGAAGCTGATTGGCTGACCACACTAAGTCTGACACTAATAGGAGGATCCCCCAGGTGGTGTCAGGCTGAGGAACCAGATTGGATCAGATAGTGAAGAAGTCAAAGAGTCCATGCTGGTATCTAACCCACAAGTGGCCACTGTATTTTCACCTTTATCAATATTTGGAGACCCAGGCTCAAAACAAATAAGCAAGCAAATCAATCAATCAATCAATCAGTTAATTAATTAAATGCTAGTTGAATTTATCTCCCAGGTTTTTCCCTCTTTTATTAGAAGTATAACTGCTTCAGGGAAGGGTCCTTTCTTAAATATGTTTATATCTCCCTTAGTAGTTAGTGCAATGCTTTGCATATAATAGTCACCAAAAAGAAGTGTACCAAATTGAATGGAAATCTTATTCTCCAAAATATATTAATTAAATATGTTAAATATATTAAATATATGTTGTGTCATATTTTGCCTATAATGTGGATGATGGCCTTGTGCCCAAACAATAGTTATATACTTTCTCCACAATATGTGCATTTTCTATCTTGAATATAATTGTCAATATTAATTTAATCCAAATGTAGGTTGCCCTTTTTTGCATGTTCATTGATAGGGGCAGAATTTTTGTAAAAGAAAACTAACAAAATGAGGTTGGAAAAGAAACACAATTTTTCAGATAAAATATTAAGGAGAGATAGAGACAATTCTGAGATCCAGGGTAGAACTACCCTTTGGAAAAGTGTATCAAAAAGACTGGCTTGAAGGTAAAGCAATTTCTGAAATAATGATGGCTACAGGGCATTATGGTCTAATGGCTCACTTGCAATGTAACTTTTTAGAATCTTAAAAATTATAACTGCCAAAATATAAATTCAATGACTATTTGGAGATTACAAGAAGATTATATAAGGACTACTGAGGTCATAACTATAGAAAGGTGTAAATATTGAGTTTCATAGCCAAAGTTAGAAATGAGTCACTGTTTATTAGGAGGTACTAATATGAGAGACTAAAAGATAGGGGGAAAACCTATAGGAAGAAGTCAATAATAGAAAAGAAAGAAAAGAGGAAGGAGCTGAATACAGGAGAGTTTGGGGACAATAGTCACAGAAGACTATGAGAAAAACTGCTTCCAAATGACAAAATACAGGCGCTAAGTTTGCAAGAAGGTTTTACATATGTTTTGTGGGAGATAGATTGATTTCAATTTAAGCACTGTTATACTGAGAGCAGATTGGTTCATTGGAGAAAAACTGACTCCTGATGCTGCGTAGTTATCTGGGTTTATTGCTACCTAGTTCAAGCTATAGACTTAAAACTGTGAAACTTCTTGGCTGAGCCTCTGCTCCTCTTTCTGTTTTAAGAGGGAGAAACAGTGGAGGAAATGGACTTTGTGGCACCTTTGCTATGAAAAGAGATTGGGCTTTTCTCAGAAGGGATTGGATAAATAATAAAAATAATACTACCTTGTTATTTGAAGAGCTGCCTGGGAAAAGGCTGCATGGCCTTATTGCCATCTATAGTCTAAGAGGGAGAAACTCTTTAGAGCTTCAGAGAAGAGATGAGAAGTGTGGCAGTTTTCTGGTTTAAGGGCACTACATGCCACTGAAAGAGAGCAGCTCAATAGAGGTGGTCATGTGCTAGAAGAATTTGTCATAGGTATAATGTTCTGAGAGTTTCAGATACTTCACTTTGCCTAGCAAAAGAGCTGTGAGGACCAGAAAGGAAGCAGTAGCAAAGTGGTTTTTGCCCAGAAAGTAAGATGAGTTGCAGTTTTCTAAGAAGCTATAGAATATTGGGACCTATTATCCAGAGTAGAGAATTGCCCTGAACATGGGGGTTTTCCTATTTCCTGCTACATTTCTATAAATGCTACCCATGTTCCCTCAAGGGAACTATGTGCAGTAGTGGGAGAGTATAACCCAGACTATGGTGATAGATATATTTTAATTATTCCTTTTCTTATCTTCTATCTAGTAAATGATGTGAGTATTCTTATAATTTTGTGTTATCATTTGACTTATCATTTTGGGTTTATGCTTGAGCCAGTGGATTGATAATGACTGATTTTGTGTAAATGGGAAACACAACCAGTGAGGACTCAAGAGCTACAATGTTAAGTAGTAGGAATGTATTCTTCCTCCACCTCAAATCAGTCTCCTGAGAATTTGAGTACTAACTATATGGTTAGGAAAATGGTACCCTGCCTAATCAGGGAAAACGATTAATTCTTCCAGTTTGAGGACAGGTTAGTATGAGTGAGTCAGCCCAAAAAGAAGGAGAAAGGGTTGCCATTTTGGAAGTCATTCCCAAAGGCTGCATTGTCCACCTGGTGGATTAGGTATCACACCTATGCTATAATTCAAGCAGTTTGATCAAGGCTTATATGTATTATTTAATTATTACTGTCATTACTATCATCTTTGACTTTTGATGGCAGTGAGTTGGTCCAAGCAACAGTCATTTTGATAACCATGAGCAGGGTAGTCTCTTGGAAAAGATATTGAAATAGAATCCAGAACTCTTATATTCTAGTGCCCATCTTTCCACTAACTGGCTATGTGACCACTGTCAAAACGTTTAACTTCATGAACGTTTAATATCCACCCGAAAAATAGGGATGATATCACTTGGCCTTCCTACCTTATAAGCATATAAAACCTATTGCAAAGATCAGAGAAGAGATATTCAAACACTTTGAAATGAATGAAATACTAAGCAAACTTGTTAGTATTATTATATGATATCGAATCTTTTAAACATGACTTGTGATGCCCCAAGTCAGGTTGGTATGTTTATTCTACGTGCATCAGTGTTTCCTTTTGCCTCTTGTAGACTTTTTGTATGAGCACTGAAATCTTTGAACAAGCTCTATTTACTATAAAGAAAACTAACATATTCCATCCCAATGGAAAATTTATAGGACGTTCATGCCAGGTTTTGTGGATTTTAATTTTCTAAGCATTTATGGTGCTGAGGTATTTTAATAGAACTCCATGTATTATCATAGTGGAAATATACCCCTAACCAGGTAGATAAGTCTGGTGACAAGGCACTCAAACCATCACACTCCCTTCCCATTTTCATGCAAACAAGTGAATTGCATCTGTCAATTTAAGCAAAGCCAAATGAGGAGCTGCAGATGACTGATGTACCAACATCATGGCACTTTGCAGAAAGCCTCACAATGGCGTCCACAGCAGAGATATGCAGATCTTGTGGTAACATCAGTAAAATGTTAAGATAGGGCAAAAAACTATTAGCATACAGCTCTCCCCAATATGGCCACAAAAAGCTAACAGGGTGAAGGGTGTATGGCTTAAACACTTCACCAGCATTGATAACAAAGAGGGAGGAAACCACTCAGAACCCTTTACAGGTGATTCCTTGGTTACTCTGCCTTTGTTTTAGAAATCATGTGAACTAATTACAATGCTGATGAGCCCAGATTATGGGAGATGTTTTGCCTGGGTACCAGAGGGTTCTATTTTGTTTGATTCACGCATCATAAGCTTAGTCATCTGCTTACCAGCACGAGTGGATAGCATGTATAATTGAATCGGGAAGAGCATACCTTCATCCATATTAACAAAGAAAGCTACTGAAAACCAGCAGACTAATTAAGGGTAATTATTAACCATTTTGATCAGTGATTATTTTTCATATTGCGGCGTTCTACTGTTTAGAACACAGGATGGGAGGTGCCATGTGTTCTGGTTTTCAATTGGGAAAACAGAAGAAAAAGAAATCCTAATTCCAAAACCTTAGATCTTTTCTTGCAAATGGTTTTTAAATATATATATATATGTACATATATATATATATATCCGTGTGTATGCATATATGTATATATACATATGTGTATAATTGAAACTATGTCTTTTTTCTAATAGAAAAATAATTATAGTTTGTTTAGTATCATTTTTTTTCTGAATAGAGGACATTATGTGTGCATAAATTCCATCAGAGATCTGAGAAGCCGCAGGCTGCTTGGACCATTACCCATCATTGTTGAACAGCAGAGTAATTAATTGGGCAAATACATCTAGATCTGGCAAATTCACACACGACAACTGGGCAGCAGTAACATACACTCTTGAATGTGAAAGAAATAGCAATGATTTTGTGTGCCTGTCTGATGAGCAAGGAGACCATTTTTCTTCTAGCCCCACCCATTTCAGGCATATTTGCCCCTCCCTGAGCAATATCTGAAGCGTTTTTCTTTTTAATTCCTTGGAAAAGGGTCTGTGAATTTGGAAACAACTTTTTTTGTTTGGTATGTGACTTTTTTTTAAAAAATAGTATGAGCCAGGTTTACTTTTCCTACACTAATTTGAAAAACAATTTGATATTTGTACTGAAATAGGTTAAACTTATGGAAGGGATATCTTTACTAGCTCCTTTGGGCTTCTCAAATATCCACTAAAGCCACCCATTTATTGTACAATATATAGGTAAAGGTTTAATTAAAAAAATTTAAATGCTATCTAGTAAGATAGAAAATAGAGCTTGGTATCTGCTGCAAACCACATGATATGGAAATTTGGTTACTGCTCTCTATAATTTCTAGCCAATCCAAAAAAATCTGATACTGCTTATTTACTGTCCCCTCACACCAAAAATAAAAATACTCCAACAATATTAAGGGGAAAAATTCATTCCTAATATTATTATTTTGCCTCAAAACTTCCCCAATAGTTAAATCTGACAGTATGAAAAACAGTTTAGATCTTGGTTTAAAAGAAACTCAACTATTTAGCATCACCAGCCCTCAAAAGACGAAATAAGGGTTTTCACCCATCACCCTTTAAAACCAGATAACAGGGAAATCTCCCTCCTAATTCAGACTTTCTAGTAAGGCTCAGCTTGTCACAATGTATAGCTTTCTTCCCTTTGATAAGGTCAGTTTGCCAAAAAGAACAAAGTGCACATGAGTAATACATTACTCAACCACTTGTATACATACATCTATTTTTCTTACCAGGTCTCACTATTCAGAAAGGTACAGGCATGGCACCATGATAAAAAGGGTCATTTAAAAGACTTCGCAGAGGCTCTGTACTGTGAAGGATTGAATTTTCACTTGAATGCCTACATTTTCACATCTTTTTCTTTGCAGAAATATTCCTTTTGAATGGCAGACTGCAATTGGGTGGGTACTTTTTTATGTCACTGCCCAGGAATATATAAAATATTAGGACGCATTTGTCCCAGTGGAAGAACACAGTTCACTGAAAGGTACCAGATGGTTATTATGGAGGTTACACAACTCCAGCACTTCAGGCTGGAGAGCTTCTTTTGACAAGAGTCTCAAGTTCAGTCAAGGTGGAATTCCAAGCCACATCCCTTGTAAATGATAGGCAAATTAGAGTAAGTTGTGAAATCATTAGTTCCCAAAGTCATCCACTGGGTGATTTTTCATAATCATTGCCAATGTGCATCCTTATGTTGGCAAAATGCTGACTCTAGTTCATTTCATTTTTCTGTCTATTTTAAAACCTTTTCATATCATAAGTAAGAAAAATATGGGCAAAATAACATTTCCTAACCTCCAAAAAATTCTAGCTATTTTAAATGCTCCAAATCAACTAACTATGCAAGTCACAAAATTTAAGGGATCAAAAATCCCATTCACACAAAAGATCCTAAAACATTTCATCTTGGAAAGCACTGAAAAGCATAACTTGTGTTTTCATGGCAATTTTATAGGATTATTGTCAGTTCCCATATGGTGGCTCTTTCTTTCATATCTGTTCTTAAAGTTGTTTAGTAATAGTTGTGCTTTTGATTTAATTTCTTTTTCTGATGAAACTAGAAAAGTATAAAATTAAACTAATCAAAAGGAAAAAATATTCTCTATACATTTTATAATTCTATATCTATAGACATTGTTAAGAAATTTAATCATCAGAATAACAGTTCTGTGGCTTAGATTCCAATATAAATCACATATCAACATTTTACAAAAGCATTCAGCTGCTTATGAGCTCTATGGCATGAGAAATCATTTAAAATTCCTTTGAAAGAAAAAAAGTTCATTTTGTTCACATCCTCTAGAAAAAATTAGATGAAAAGTGTTATCATACTTTATGAAGTAATCAAACTTTGAATTTAGACAAAGGATGGGACATTTACTTTTTTTAAAAGATGATCTTCAGAAAGTTATTTTTAAAATCAAGATTGTTTATTATTTGGTGTATAAACATGAATTGTCATACAAATATAATTCTTGCTATTTTCAACAACTCACCAACTAACTTATGACCAGAAATGTAGGCTGTCAAATAAAAATACAACAATTTCAAAAATAAATTAAAGATTTTTCTCTTAAATTAACAGTGAAAGCATCACTTTATGGTCTTTATTATTTTTGTGTAAGTCAAAATAAGAGAAGTCGCACTCTGAAAAGATAAAAAGGCACTTGAAACAGGGAAAGAGAACACAGCAAAGGATAAATATTCTGCCAATTCTGATTCCCCCCAAAGAAAACTCTACATTTGTCGGGCTGGCTGGGTTGGGAGAGAGAGAGAGAGAGAGAGTCAGGTCCATGCATATATGATGCAGATCTGATCAACCTATCAGCTGTTGGAAAGTGTACAGCAGAGTCAGATCATGATCTTTCTAACTTAGTTGTCTGTCATATTTTGATACAATTAGTAGCTTGGCATTTACAAAGACAAGGCTGCCAAGACTAGACTGATAGAATAACTAAGGAACTTCTGCCCTTCACTTTATATAGATCAGTAGAAATTATCTGGGATATGAATTTTAAAACTTGCATTTTGCAATTTCACAAGCGATGGCCAATCATTTTAAAGTATCATAAAATAATGAAAATAAATAACCCATTCTGATCTAGTTTGCCTGGCAATGGTCAGAAATGCACATTTTATTTATGATTTAGTTACCCTGAAAAAGGTAAAAATGTCTTTATAAACTAGAAATTTGCTTTGGAGAAGAGAGGTTTGATTTCTATGCATATGATTTTTATATCAGACTATGACTGTGGTAACAGACATAGTTGTTTTTTACCTTCTTTCTTAGAATCAAATTTTTTTGATGAAATTTTTTTTAATTTTTATTTTAAACCCTTAACTTCTATGTATTGGCTCCTAGTTAGAACAGTGGTAAGGGTAGGCAATGGGGGTCAAGTGACTTGCCCAGGGTCACACAGCCAGGAAGTGTCTGAGGCCAGATTTGAACCTAGGACCTCCCGTCTCTAGGCCTGTTAGAATCAATATTAAGTATTAGTTTTAAGGCAGAAAGACAGAAGAGAGGTAATAGCTAGGCAATTGGGGTTAGGTGACTTGCCCAGATTCATGCAGCTAGGAAGTGACTTAGGACAGATTTGATCTCCCATCTCCAGGACTAGCAAGGACTCTCTATCTACTGAGCCACTAGTTGCCCCAATAGATATAGTTTTAAAGAAACCTAAATCCTGTAGGGTGAGCATTTGATGCTATATTGGCATACTACAATACCAAATATAGCATTAGACAGAAAATATGCCCTCAGTAAATGTTTGTTGACTTAAAATTAGCAACAAATGAGCTAAAGAATTGAATTGCTAACTTAGTTAAGGATATTTTGATCATTTTTGTTTGGTTCCATGGTTGTATAGCTTATTTCAAAACCTGGGCCTCTTCTGCATTGATAATCCACATATGTGATAGAGTTTCCCTGATGTAACTTAGAATATGTCTTTGGTATTTAAATTTTTGATACTATCTAAGCAAAGAAAATAGTGCTGCAGAAAGCTTGGTCATGGAAGATCTGGGTTCAAATCCTTATTCTCATTTATTATCTGTCAACTTGGGCAATTCACTTAAAATCTAAGATCTCAGGGGGCAGCTGGGTAGCTCAGTGGAGTGAGAGTCAGGCCTAGAGACAGGAGGTCCTAGGTTCAAACCCGGCCTCAGCCACTTCCCAGCTGTGTGACCCTGGGCAAGTCACTTGACCCCCACTGCCCACCCTTACCAATCTTCCACCTATGAGACAATACACCGAAGTACAAGGGTTAAAAAAAAAAATCTAAGATCTCAGTTTCCTCATCTTTAAAGTGTTTTTTTAAATTTTTAAACCCTAATATCTTTTTTAATATACATCCTTCTGTATTAATTTTATTTGTTACAGGGCTAGGCAATGGGGGTTAAGTGCCCAGGGTCACACAGCTAGGAAGTGTCTGAGGCCCGATTCGAACCTAGGACCTCCCTTCTCTAGGACTGGCTCTTAATTCACTGATCCATCCAGCTGCCCAGTTTCCTCATCTTTAAACTGAAGTGGTTGGATTGGATGATCTTGGAAGTTTCGTCTAACTATATTTATAATCCAACAAAAATATGTACAATTCTGTTTCTACAGAGCAATTCTTAGCAAATTGCTGATATTCTTGTGTGTGAAATAAGGAGCAATCAGTTACTTAATCAGTGAGTATTTATGGGCACCTAAATTTATTGGGCCTTTGCTGGATGCTTCAGGAGAAATAGAGCATTAATAGAACCATGAATATAGTCATTCCTAAAGGACTACTTAAAGGACTTTCCATAATATTCATATATCCTTCAGTTGAAAATACTTCCCAGAAGTACAGAGTATATTTTGACATTTGGTTTCCAGCTCTCTTGTTGCATCCTAAAAATATGATTTCCAAAAATTGTATATTGGAACATGAAATTTTAAAAATTAAATTTGCCTATTTTCCTTGTTAAAATCTATTAAATTTGTGGTTCTCTATTGAATTGGTCTTTGCCAAATAAATACTTTGATGATGCAAAAGGTAAAACAAAACTACAAATTATTATTTTTTGCCCTTTTATACAGTGCTATGCATTAACTAATCCCAATAAAGTTCTCCTTTGAAGATAGAATCATGAAGTTTCACTTCTTAAAAATGTAGAGAACTGAATCAAATTTATAAGAATACAAATCATTCTGCAACTGATAAATGGTTGTAGGATATGAACAGGCAGTTTTCAAATGAAGAAATAAAGCTATCTATAGTAATGCTCCAAATAATTGTCAGTTAGAGAAATGCAAATGAAAACAACTCTAAAGTATCAAAAGAAAAACTGAGAAGTGTTGGAGGGGGTGTGGAAAAATTGGTATACATGCATTGTTGGTGGAGTTGTGAATTCATCCAACAATTCTGGAGAGCAGTTTGGAGCTGTGCCCAAAGAGCTATAAAACTTTAAATACCCTTTGATACAGCAATATCACTACTAGGTCTATATCCCATACAGATTTTTTAAAAAGGGTGCGGGGGAGAACCTATTTGTACAAAAATATTTATAGCAGCTCTTTTTGTGGTGATGAAAAATTGGAAATCAAGGGAACATCCATTAATTGAGGAATGGCTGAACAAGTTGTGATATATTATTTTAATGGAATTCTATTGTGCTTCAAGAAATGATAAGCATCAGGGTTTCAGAAAAACCTGGAAGGATCTACAGGAACTGATATAGAATGAAGTGAGTAGGACCAAGAGAACATTATACACAACAGTAGCAATAATGTAGGTAGATCAACTGTGAATGACTTAGCTATTTTCAGCAACACAATGACCTAAGTTCTAAAGAGCTTATGATGAAAAATGTTATCCACCTCCTGAGAAAGAACTAATGAATTCTGAATGCAGATGGAAGCAGATTATTCTTCACTTTATTTTCTTCATTTTTAATGTCTTTTTCTAAAATATGATAAATATGAAAATGTTTTGTATGAAAACATATGTATAACTATAGAAAATTATTCACCATCTTAGGGAGGGGGGAGAAGGAGGGGCAGCATGTGGAACTCAAATATTAGAAAACAAATGTCCAAAATCATTTTAACATGTAAATAGAAAGAAAAAAATTACCAAAAAAAAGAAGACAACATTATGGTATGAAGGTAGCCCTAGAAATATCCATGACAATAAAGGACAAGTTTTCCAAGAAAGGCTTTGGGAATGAGCATCATGATAGATTTTGCATTTCTTCCAAGGCCTATCCTTATCAAGTGTGAAGAGGTTTGTCATCAAGACTGA
This sequence comes from Gracilinanus agilis, assembly GCF_016433145.1. NCBI lineage: Eukaryota > Metazoa > Chordata > Mammalia > Didelphimorphia > Didelphidae > Gracilinanus > Gracilinanus agilis. The sequence continues at coordinate 322,776,722 of NC_058130.1, forward strand.
ATGAATATTAACCTAATCTATTGTGGGGGTTCAGGGGATTGCGGGGGACTTAAAAAAATCAAAGCCCTGGAATTGATAGTAAATCTCTGCTTTTATTGTTGGACTCAGATAGATGAGTTTTCACTTCATTTTGAAGGCAACCAGGCTCCTTCTATTCTGGTCCCCGACAATCTGCACACATGCTGCCAGTGTTAAAAACATCATCTTTTCTCCATCCCCCAAGAACCTTGCATTCTGCCCCTGGGCAAATCAAGCTCTCTTAGGTGAGTTTTTGCCTTATCTTGCCTAGAACCATGGTGTACTGTCACTATCTTCACATCACACCTTTTTAAATATACCCTTTCTAGCTCTCCCTTCTATATTTTCTACTTTTATTAGAATGTAAACCCCTTAAGGACATGAATGTAAGCTACTTAAGAAAAATTGAATGCTATATAACTGTAATAACTAAGATTGGCCCCAAAGAAGAGATGAGAAAATGTATTTCTCTTCTTCGCAGAGGTTGGGAAGTATAGGTATGGAACAATGTACAATTTGTCAGACTCAAAGCATTAATTCATTTTTCTAAACTGTTTTTTTCCTTCCTCTTTTTTGTTCTTTTAATCATTGCCCTATGGGCAAGGGATGGGGAAGTATATATTTGGAAATGAAAGTGATATCAATAAAAAAAAGTTATAAAAGAAAAGGCCATTGTCAACAGATCTGAGGACTTGGCTCTATTCTTTAATATGTCCCTAAATCTATATGATCTTGGTAAATCACTTTCTTTCTCTCTCTTCCCTATTTGTCTCATTTTCATTTCTGTGGTTTACAAAAAGAGGTGAGCAGCAGTTGTAACATTCAGTGACAAAGAGTAACAGGGCACATTTTGTATCCTGTTTACTATCTCAAGTCTTCTTGAGTTAAGCATAGCTCAGGTATTACTTCCTATAGTTTACTTCCTATAGTTCTTTCCTCCTCACTACTCCACCAACTTTTACCTCCCAGGTATTAGTTCTCTCTTCCTCTATCTCCCCCTCTCTCTACCCACTTCTTCTTCCTCCATCCATCCATCTCTCTCTCTCTCTCTCTCTCTCTCTCTCTCTCTCTCTCTCTCTCTCTCTCTCTCTCTCTCTCTTTCTCTCTCTCTCTCTCTCCTCTCTCCATCTTCTTTCTAGCTCTGTCTCTCCAGTATCTTTCTGTTATCACATTTGTATATATGTGTTATATCCCACCCCACTATAATTTATGTTCCTTGAGGGTAGGGATTGTTTGTGTTTTGTTTTCATATCTCCAAGTATCAGTGCTTCAAACAAAGTTAATATTAATAAGTTTTTATTGAATTAAGTTGAATTGAATTGAATTAAGATCAATCTATGGCACAAGAAGAGGTCGATAATGTTCTTTCAGAATTATTTGTTTTAGTTTATCTAATTAATTAATTTATTTAGGATATTTTTCCATGGTTACATGATTCATGTTCTTTCCCCTCCTCTTCCCTTCCCTCTCCCATAGCCAATGAGCAATTTCACAGAGTTTTACATATATTGTTGTTCAAAACCAATTTCCATATTAATAATATTTTCTTTCAGAATTCTTGCATCCCCTATCTTTCACAGTAATATCAGTGGAAAGTGAGAAGTCATGTTCTCTTCTCTTTCCTTTTTGGTAAATCTCATAAGTGTTCCTCTACAAATTACCCTATTCTTCCATGAAAGCAAGACATAGAGTGATTAGGTCTCACAAGGGCAAAGAGAAGTATCTCCTCCTTAACATATCCTTTTCCTTAGTTATGTCAACATTATCTCTCCCTGGCCAGAAGCACACTTGTCCACCATGACATTCTATACCCCAAAGTTCTGCTCTCTTTCCTCCTTCACATAAGAAACTTACAGAGAAAGAGAATTTAGTTAAACTCATTTTCATTCATTCCTCAGTCTATGACTCCCACCAGGCTTTATCTAACCAACAAATCTCAATATCCCCATTAAAGCCTTTTCCCAACCAACAGAAACTGGAAAGACTGAGCCAACACTTGGGCTCCATTCAATTGACCATAATTTGACAGATGAGAGTACTTATTCAAATTGTTTGAAAAAATGAAATAATATTTTATTCTGGTGGTTTGATCCTACAATGTTAATTAGGAAGATGACAAATAGCAAAAGGTCATTTTAGTTTTACCTGACCTGCTGTGTGTCAGCATCTAGTTCATTCAACTTGTATCTCAGATCTGAGGAAGAGAAGGTATTCTATGCAGGGATAGAGACTAAATAAAAATTATAGGGTCTGTTCTAACAATGCCTGTGGGATTTCAGGGACAACTCCCATTAACACTAATGGAAGCTACACATTTCACCCCCTGCATATCAGTGGGAAAAAGAGACACCAATGGGGTGCTTTCAGCTAATTTTTTATTGCATAATTTATCACAAACTGACAAAAATGCACTTATTGCCAGAACTCTATCCCATAATATTTCAAAACATTGAATTATATGAACAAAAATGCAATAAACTATCAAAAATGGTAGCATCAAATATCTTCATAAACATTCTAGGGGGGGAAAATAACACAAATTTCTTTTTTTTAAAGTCAAGGGTATATAAGCAGAGAGTGAAACCTTGGTAGAAGAGTGAACCAATTGCATTGACATTTGATTCTGACTTCTTACTTGAACACAGCGCTGAAAACTTAGTCTTCCATTGCATTATTAGTGTATAATCAAAAATAGCCTTTCAAATCCTTGACTTGTAGCGGTAGATAGGTAGCTCAGTTGATAGAACAATGGACATGAAGTCAGGAAGAACTAAGTTCAAATTCAGCCTCAAATACTTAATAGCTCTGTGGCCCTGAGCAAGTGACCTAACCTCTCTGCCTGTTTCCACTTCCTCATCTGTAAAATGGGGAGGGTAATAATACCCACCACTCAGGGTTGCTGGGAGGATAAGCAGTGATAATATTTGTAAAGTTCTTGGCATACCTTAAAGTGCTGTATAAATGCTAGCTTTTATTAGGTCAGGAAACATTTACTAAGGAGAAATACTGAAGTAATTTCTACTCTACTATCAAATGAAATAGACTTGAAATACAATAAGAGGAAAAGAAAAGAACTCTTGAAATATGTGCCTTAGTATGTATAGTATAGTTAATTGACCCTATTGATGGGGAAGCCCACTGAGGATTACTGAATTTTGCAAATTAGCTTGTCTCCCGAGTGTACTGTGCAGTAATTCATACTTAATAGGAATTGTAAAAATTATTCTACCAAAATGTGTCAGAGAGGCAATGGGTTAATAAGAAGTGTGATCTATAGTCCCATGGAGAGGGGGATAAGAGCTTAGAGAGGTGGCTCCACTCCAAAAGAAATACATTTGTATTAGAATAAATGGGATTTGGGGGTTCAAATAAAGGGGGCGATAGAAGAAAATAAAAGCCTCCCAGTCGCTCCAAGTCTATTTAAAATTGCTGCTACTCCACAGTGGCAAAACTCTGGGGTTTTTGCTTTTCAAAGTGCATGTCATGTTGTGTGATGTCATGCAGGGATTGCCTTAATCTATGAAGATAGTCTCATTTTTAGGTTTGGAAGAAGGTAGAGTTAACTGGTCTCTGACACTGTAACAGACTCCCAAAAATGACATGGTGAACTCCTAGTTACCCAGAGTTCAAAGTTACATCAAATTCCTCTTCACTTAGAGAGCAAAAATGGGAATTTTGAGTATGTGAGGTATTTTGGGGGGAGGTACTTCCATATAACTTTCCTTCTGAAGATGCTTTTCCTTCTGTATGTATACTATGGTCATAAATAATTAGCAGGATGAAGTTTTGGACACCCACATATATTACAGCATATATTCACATGAGCCTCAGGGCTTACCTGTGCAAAGGCAGCATGATCAAATTCCACATATAATTATTGCGAAGGGTAAAATTTATTCTAAACAGTTTGCTGAAAATCTTAGGAAAACATTCTAACTTTCTCCCTTGGCTACTCTTTTATTCTCCATCACTCTTCCATTCATGTAGCCACAAAGAGAGAGCTGAAGCATCAGTCATAATGCTGACTTCAGATAAGCCAGGTAAGAAGTAGGTCAGGATGGAACTTCATATAGCTTCAGCAAGTGCTTCTTTTGGGATGGCTGCCTTTTAAAAAAGCACTTGGGTAGAGAGTTGATTTGGGAATTTCTTCAAATTATAGACACTTTGAAAAAACTGATGCTGGCACAATGAGATCTTCCCTATACTGACTTGGAAAAATGTAGTCAAGACTCACAACCTACTAAGTAAAGTATTGTAAAGCCAATACTGATTTATACAAAGTAGTATGTAATGCAAAGTAACTGGTATTTCTCAACTGACCGGATATCTTATATTCTTTAACAAAAATATTGGATAATATGAACCCAATTAACCTAAAGTCGCTTTTTTTTCCTTGTCTTTTGAGTCTTGAATTAATGTGAGTTTGCTGTAATCAGTTCTACTCTCCCCTTTGGGGCCTGAAGGGTGCTAGCTATTCACAGTTATGGCCTTGAAGGGGAGACAGGCTGCCCTGCAATCCTCTATATAATTCCTTCTCTCCTATCTCTCTTTTTCCCCTTTCCCTCCCAACCTCCCCAGTCAATTTTACTCTTGTCTAGATGAGGAAATGTAGCAACCAGCATGGTCTCTGCAAAGGCTGATGGAAAGTGAAGAGTTGCAATTACATCAAATGATCAGTCTATTCCCACAAAGGAACTGTAGCTCTCAGAAGAATCCAAGATGGACTGTGTCGCCATTAACTCTACTTTGTCCTTAGTCAAGGATTAGGTCAAACCCCTTTGGTAGCCTAGTTGTTCACAGGATATATTTCAGAAGCATTTTCAATATCATTTAATAGGACTTTTTCAACTTATTTTAACTTATACCAAAAACAGCTACTGAATTTTGAAGTTGTCGCTTTTAAAAATCCACGAACAGAATTCCTAGATGGAGTCAGTTATGTTAAAAATTCTTACCTGGAATATCTATATTCCCTAATGCTAATATTGATTGTATAAGTTTGGTCATTCTTATTCCAGAAGCTAATTCCTTGAGGGCATAGGCAGTTATTTATGTCTTTTAAACGAAGTGGCAAATCTGGAATAATATAAGTTAAATACTATTTTCTTGCCAGAGAAATTATCATTGCTTCCTTGGAGAATTTAACTTTTCCTCTGGGACTTCACATTACTTCTTCATGTTCAAGACAGCATTTTAAAGAGTGGGAAATATAGGTAGCATATAAATGGCTCCTTTGTACATGAGCTTCCCACTTAAAGAATATTTTCCATAGGTTTGTGATTCATTATAATGATATCATCCTGAAATCTTTTCTCATATATGAAATCATGTGAAATCATTTAATACTCCACAAATTAAATATACTTTAAACATGTGGGATTATATTGATGTAAACACATGAATACAGCTGTACTTATCACTGAAAATAATTTTTAGTAACATATCAGTATGGAGAAGCGTAACTAACTCTGCATATTTGCTAGGGTCCATAGCCCAAATACTGATCCAAATATCCCATAATTTCAAAGAGATAGAAATTGGATTGGAAGCCAAGATCACCTGAAGATCAATGCTTATAAAACATGAAAGGAGTTCCTCCAGAAATTTCCAGTAAGGCAGAAATATGTATTCATAGAAATAATTTTTCACTAAATTCAGGTCTGAAAATTCATTTTAATAGTATAAAAAAGTATGTCCTATCAATCGCAAGGAAATGTTCTTGATTTATTTGGTGCAACATTTATTTTAGTTTTTTCTAGAGTAATGTTTTATTTCAACTTTGACTGGTTGCTACTAATGCAAGGAGGATGATGAAAAGAAGAAAAAACATCATTCAACACAAAATATGTGTTGAATGCTTACTCAGCATTCATGTGAATGGGTGGACAGAATAAAAATAATCCATTGTAACCCTTATAATCAATGGCCTTAATGACATTTACTTGAAAGGAGAGGAGAGAATACTCCTTTTCCTGAGCAACTACACTGAGTACTTGGGCAGCCCTTGCCCTGATCTAGTACTAGATCTATGAAAGAATATGGATGAAGACAGGAAAGTAAAAGGGTAGGGTGGAGACAGAGGGAGAACAGCTGCAGTAATTCTGTTATCAGATAAATGTCTTCCTCTCACCTCCATCAAAGCCAGCTTTTCTGCTCCTTGATTTCTGATGAGTACAAAGGCACTTTCAAGGACATCACACGAGATCAGCTGGGAATATACTCAGGTGTTAGAATGAGAGTGGAAACAGTACTAAAGGGGAGAATTTTCTCCTGCCTTCCACAATTTCAGGAAAATGAGAGAGTTTGATGACCCCTTTAAAATCCCTTCCTGCTCTGAATCTTCTGCACATATGACCTTCAATGAGTTAAATAGTGCAGAGCAGAACGGGGAGAGAATCCAGTACAATGTGGTTGCTTCAGATTGGAAGAATGGTCAGACAATTGGGAAAAACAAAAGAAAAACAAAAAACACTCAAACCAAAAAGGCTCTTCGTCTATGGTGTGACAGAATGAAGTTCTCGAAATCTCAAAAAGGCCAAATCTATGATTTTTCATTCACGTCTTTTTAGAATAATTAAAATGGGAAGATTTATGTGCGTTCATCATAAGGCAAATGATTTCTAAGAGCATACAAACAACCGGCTCGATGCACTTGAAGTCCGAACCTCTAATGAAATTGAAACCCAGAAAACTTCTTTTCAGAAAAAGAAAGTGAAAAATGCTTTCTTGATTTCCCATTACCAGAAAGTCTAAAAGCATGTCTTTTCTATTGTCCAGTAGAAGTCATTCTGGGTTATGCGATCCTGGATTATGATCACACACTGTGTTACCTGGAAGTATCCCAAAGAATGTACGTCAGTCAGAAAGAACCTAACAAAGTAACAGCTAGACCAGAGACTCACCTGAGAACTAATTGAAATCAAATTTACTCCTCTCGTTGCTTTGCTTCCTCAGAACCAGGTGGCAGGAGCTAGATACAGTATGACTTACAGTATTTCTCTTTCTATTCACATAAGTTAGAAGGCCAGCTTACTGTCACCCTGGGCTAACAGGGAGAGTAATTCTGCCATTCCCACTGGTGCAACATTAAGGGAAATGAATCTCATTCTGTTCCTTTTTTGGAGTAATTTATCAGATGATTTATTTACAGTGCAGTCTGTATGGCAAGTAAACAAATATGTTATTTTTGCCGTCTGCAGTCTGCAAATGGATTCTAAACATGAAAAAGAGACAAAGTAAGTGTCTTTCCAGGATATGCGAGTGGCTCGATAACAGCTCAGAAAAATAAAGGAACTCCATTACCAGGCGTTTAGCAAGAGCTGATTTACATACTGGAGTAGATCTTTCATGAATCCCACAGCCGCAGGGGGGGTGGGGGGGGACGGTTCCAATGGCACACTACCACTGTGCATGTTGATGAATCCCCTAGCACATGTTAATTAATGCCCTATTGTGTTTGGCAGCCTACCAGGGACTGTGATTGTACACGGACTGATCCTTTAAATGGAGAGTGGCTTACTCTATATTGAAAAGAAAAAGATTTGTATTTATACAAGCCATGACTATTCCTTAGGAATAAGCGATTTGCTTTTAGGGCAATTAAGGAAGATGAACTGCCATCTATCACAATATTTTATCATTATGCTTTTTCTAAAAAACACCCTCGAACCCTATAGAGTAAGTTTAAAAAACAAAACAAAACAAAACAAAAAGAAAAACCCTCTCAGAAATGTGATCATTTTTTTCCAGAAAAAAAAAGACATTGCCCCCCCATCTTCATCCAAATCATTGCCCAAATGAGATCTATAAATAGTGATAATGTATTTGCATCTGTCATTCCTTCTTTGCCCCTGACCAATATTGCTACCAGACTACCTAAGCAATTAAAATGAAATGCTAATGATAAGCGAATACAGTCATCACAAAAAACAAAAACCACAAGGTAAATTTCACAAGAAAAACAGGGAAATACAAACTGTTTGAGCTTGAAGCTTTTGTAAAATCAGAGGAATTTTTAGAGTTTCGAGGTTATCATTTAAATAATGTTGCATTAATTAATCATGTCTTATTTGTTTAATTTGCCACTTACTATGTCCACCATTAGGAACATTTTACATTTATATGCATATAAATATATATATACATACATTCACATATATACATAAAGTTTATATATGGAATATGTGTGCATATATATATATGTATCTCGAGATATGAGCAGCCAAAAAATGAATTAGCTTTGATAATTTTCCTTATGAATAAGATTAGAATATCAGAAGAACTGCTTTATGAGTCTCAAAAGGCATTCTGGACAAATATTTTAATCATATGCTTTTCAACATTTAACATAGTTAAAGCTGACTTAGTAATGGAACTACCTCCTTTCTTACTCTTTCATTCTTGAAGACAATTGAGAGATTGGTCATTTTTTTCTCCTACTGTCAGTCCAAGATTTTATCTATGTTTCCTTGAATTAGAAACCTACATGTGTAACATCCACTCAAGATTTCCTCTAACATGCTTTGGTCTCTGTTAGACTTTAATGCCAACATTTTTTTTTTGTAGACTATAGTGGCCTTTTAAGAAAAAAAATACAATGAGATCTTTGTTTCTTTCCCTTTTGCCTTAATGGGATGTAATTTGCTGGTTTCCTTGGATAATTTTGTTGTTATTCAGGTGTTTTCAGCAGTGTCTGACACCTTGTGATCCCATTTGGGGTTTTCTTGACAGAGATATTGAAGTGCTTTGCCATTTCCTTTTTTAGCTCATTTCACAGATGAAGAAACTGAGGCAAATAGGGTTAAATGATTTGTTCAGGGTCACATAGCTAGTACCTGAGACCAGATTAGAGATAAGGAAGTTCCAGACTCCAATTCGGCATTATTCACTGAACCACCTAGCAGCCTCTTTAGACAATTAGTTTCTCACCTCAACATATAGTGTTACAATATACCAGAATGTAAGATTTTGAAAGGGACATCAGACAACCAATGGCTGTCTGGGAATTCCTTTTAAAACATTCCCTACCCACAAGTGCTCATTCAGCCTGGGCCTGAAGACCATCAATGAACAAGAACTTATTACCCATGAAGACAGCATATTCCATTTGTTAGAATACCCTTCAACTTGAGTATCTGTTCTAAAATAAGATGAACATAGTACATAGGATGGGAACTGACTGCAGCAGAGTATAACAGGCCTTTTATCTCCCATGTCCTGGACTTCTGACTGCTCTTAACACAACTCAAGGCTAGTGTTAGCTTTTTGGGGCTGCCATGTTACACTATTGATTCATATTAAGGTACCTATTCACATCTTTTTTCTTTTCTTGCTAAATGTTCTATATTCCCCTCTCCCCTTTCCCATCCTGTATTTGTGGAATTGATTTTTAAAATTTCATCTTATTTAATTCGAGCCCACAATTTTCATTTGTCAAGATTTTTCTTGATGGTGATTCTGCTATCTAATGTTAGCTTGTTGCCATCTACAAATTTGGTATCTGTGTGCCATCTTTACCGCCATGACAGTCACTGATAAAAATTTTTGAGCAATATAGGGCTAAGGAGGACTTCTGGCTTACTCCTCTAGGGCATTCCTCCTTCCAAGCTTACATAAAACCATTAATTAGTCCTTGTTTTTGGACCTTCTGGGAGGAATATTTTAAAGAATCTGTCTTTGTGCATAAAGACAGACACTTTCTCTCTTGTGCATAAGGAGATGAACTAGTGAAGAGGGAGGAGTGAAACATGTATTGTAAAGACACTAGGATATGTGTATGAATCCAAGGCAACATAAATCATACCACCCTCATCCTCTTATCTAGTGCAAGAGTAGGCTGATAGGAGATGGTGCTGCTGCATTGGGTATATACCTGTGTTTCCATTAAACCACAATGACTTAGTTACAAAAATTGTAGGTAGCATACACCAGGTTACCATGACTACTCCAGTCTTATTCCTCTCTAGAATTTCATAAAGCTGGATGGAAAGGAAAATGCTGTGGGGCTCAAAAGAAGGTTTGACCTTAGTCAAAGAGGGAAGACTGGAGCTTTTTTGTTACTAGAAATAAGCATCTTTGCATTCAAGTTAGAAAAAAAATCCAGAACCATCCTCTCCTAGGGCAGCATGAAGCCCAAGGAAGCAAATGTGAAAGAGTATCAAATTTGGAATAAGGGAATACTGGGAATCATCATGTAAATTGTCAGTTTCCTTAACTGTACAATGGGGACAATAAGAATACCTATATTACAGGACTATTATAAGCATCAAATGGTATGCTATATGTTTTGCAAACATCAAAATGATGTAGGAATGCTAGATGTTATGATTAACTCTGTGATATTTGTGCTGGGCTATAACAACTGCCTGACAACAGAATGTTGTATTCCTACCAGAAAGTATACCTTGAAGTGACTTTCATTCAATATTGTAAGACAGGTGTAAGACAATTCCTATGTGAAGGGACTTTTGGTATGCTTCATCATAATCCTACTTAATGGTCAAGGGCCCATTCTACAAAAGAACTATGACTGAACATCATGGTAGCAGAGAAAATGTTCCAGTTGCTTTTATAAGGGCATAAAAATCAAAGGCAATTGAACTCTAAAAATTATCCATAATTTACATAGCTCTAGGATGGACCAAGGTAATATGATGTTACTTTCTATTCCTCTTCTATGTTTCTATTCACTACAATGTAATGGGTGTAATAGAGTCTAGTGGAAATATCTCTATCCCAGAAGGACACCTAAATCCAAAACCCATGATTTAATACCCAAGATAAATAAAGAGATCATAAGAGAGGATTGAGCTGCCCTTCATGTGTTTAAGTCACACAACCCAGAATAAGGTCATGGTAGGAGTACAGCAAGAATTGGTGGATATATTTTCTGAGTCATAATCTTTAGATAGTTAAAAGATAAAGAACAGGGGAGATAGAACTGGAGAAAAATGCCACCCCAATTTCTTTTTTAAAAAGTAGGGGGGGCAAGAGAATTGACTCTTCAAATTATGGATAAAACTGTGTCATATGTGCATCATCTAATTTTCAACAAAAACTAAAATAAAATGAGAGGTTTGGGCTACATAAATTTAACATATCTTCCAGGTATAATATTCTAAGCTCCTCAATACTAAGGATTGTTCCATTCTTTGTATATGTATACCCAGGTCTAGTACAGTATGACATATGTTGTTGTTGTTGGGTTGTTTTTCAGTTGTGCCTGACTCTTCATGAACCCATTTGGGGTTTTTGGTAAAGATACTGGGGTGGTTTGCTGCTTTCTTTTCCAGCTCATTTTTACATATGAGGAAACTGAGGCAAATGGGGTTAAGTGACTTGCCCAGGGTCAGTTACACAGCTAAGAAATATCTGAGGCCAGATTTGAACTCAGGAAGATATGCTTTCTTAACTCCAGGTCCAGCACTCCATCTACTCTCTCACCTAGCTGCCAAGCTATAATATTGGAAGTTCCTTAAGACTAAGGATTATTTCATTCTTTGTACTGGAATTCTTTGAATGGATGTAAGGCATACAGTAGGTGCTTAGTGAATGTTTTTGGTTGATTTTATTAAGTTCCCTTATGCTTATCTATCCTTGTGTCTTTTCCTCACACTATTCCATGTTGAATCTTTCATTACCTACTACCAGTCCTCATCCTTCAGAACCCTGATCAAATAACAGATAATTCACAGGTTATAGAATCTTCTCTAGTCAAGAGTAGTGTGGCTAGTGGAAAGAATACTAGATTGAGAATCAGAAGACTTGAATTTGAATCCAGGGTCTGTTATTTAATATCTGTGTGACCTAGGGCAAGGCATCTCACCCTTCTAGGCTTTAGTTTTCTCCTTTTGTAATAGGAAGGGATTGGTCTCTAGATGATATCTAAAGTCTCTTCCAGCTTCAAATTCTCTAATCCTATGCTCAACTGAACTAAAGTTGATTTCTCCTTCATCTAAATTGTTCTAGCTGTAATGGCACTTATATTGTCTTGAATTTTTATTTGCATACATGTTTTCCAAAATTATTCTAAAGCTTTATCTTGACAATCTGGGCTTATGAAGTCTATGCCAATAAAATACAATCAGTATGCCCAGGTCTTTTCCTGAGTCCTCATTGGCTCTACTGATGGAGACTTTTATTTATTACTGATGTCTCCTTGACACTGTAAAATGCCTCTGACCAAGTTAACAAGATACAAATTCCTTTGCCCCATTGACAACATACTGAAGATGATAGAGTGATTTAGGAAGAGGTCTTGCACCTAGGTAATATAATCGAATTTTGACTTTAAAAAGGAAAAGAGAAACATAATGATACAGTATGAGGAAAAAGAACAAAAGCTAGGAAGTCAGGCTGATTGATACCAATCAGGTACCCAAAGACTTAGTTCCTTAGAGGGAAACCTACAAACTCATATGGCCCATCCAGAGAACCAGGTGTATCAGGGGTCCATATGCTTTAGGGGACTATGGTACTCAGTAAAGAGAAGAAAAAGATCTATTGTAGTATCCTACAAGTTCAGTGCTACTCATCATTCCCTCGTGAACAGAGGAACTGAAGTCAATATAATAAATGAAAACTTACCAAAGATTGATTCCAAAGGATATCCTTTCACATTCTCTTTTCTATTTTCCCCATTGTTATAGTTAAGAATCTTAATTATAGAATAATTTTCTAATTATATCTTTTATTTATATACCATTTCACAGTTTATGGAACCATGATCTCATATTAATGCCCATTACAACCCTAAGAGGTAGACAAATTCTGATAAGGTATTTTACGGATGAGAGAACTGAACTGAGTTCATTTCATTAAAGCGACATGGCTACTAAGTGGCAGTCCCAGGATCAGAACTCATGTCTTTAGAGATCTAATCTAGGACTCTTACCATCACACTATAGACATACTATTTCAATGTCCTGAAAATGGCACCCTGCAAGGGTGATTCAGCATTGAGCAGGCTGGTCCTATGCCAATCTATGAGTTTGGAGACATTTGACTTCTTTGGCTCAACAAAAAGAGAATAAAAAGAGAATAAAAAGTTCTTGACTTATAAAATCACTTTAAAATATTTCTCTTTTCAAATACAGTTGTACTGACAAGTAAGTAGTTGCATTTCAACTGACAAACCATCTGGCATCTTGCAATTGGTTTGACACATTTCAATCAGGGTTTTGATCTCAACATAATCCTGAGATGACACCTTGGAGGGTGACTAATAAAATTTTATTAAATTTAGATTCTGGTAATTTTCCAGGTCTCATTCTACTTGACCAGAGAGTGAGACTTCCTTTGATACTCTTGATCATAAAATGTAAATTCCATGACTTGTGCTTATCACTGCAGAATGCATTGAGCTAAATTCTGACACTGTTGTTGTGAGTACACAATAGTGACAAATCAAGCTGAGTCATCTTTTTGGTCATAGTTGAAAGCCTGGTAATTATCTCAGAAACAAACCAGGGGCTTATACGGGTCACCACACTGATAGTGATCTATGCACATTCCTCCAACTTTTTTCCACTAAAAGTACTGGTGTCTACTCTCTCTTCCCAAGATCAAAATGTGATTAGAAGGATCACAGGATAGCATTTACTTTAGAAAAATGTCTCTGTGTTATCATTATAGATCTCACACTCTTTAATTACTTTTCCTGTTTCTAAAAGTTTATCAGAAAGTTGTGCTTTTTTCTTCTCATTTTCAAATCTCTTCTGAGATCTCAGATTGATCTTCCTTTTGGAGGCAACTTACTGTTTGCTCAATTGTTGCTTAGAAAGGACAAGTCAAGGGATTCCAGAGGATCATTGATAAAGCATGTTACTCACTTCATGATAAAAAAAAATCTTGGACTCAAGTTTTAGAATGAGACATACATTTTTAAATATGGTCATTGTGGGGATTTATATTGCTGACTATGTATATTTGTCTTTATTTTTTTCTTCTTCAATGGAAGACTTGGAAGGAAAAAATAGATGCTTGTTAGTTGAAAAAAATAAAAATAAATTTTAAAAAGAAAGGGATATGTCAGGCTTGCTTCCCCACTTACATAAAAACTACCCAGTTTAATTTTGGTTATATCTTTTACCAAAGCAAAAGAAATACAGACATAGATGGATTAGTTACAAAAGGGAATTAGACTAATTGTTAATCATCAGGAGTCATGAACCAATGAATGGAAACTCATAGAAGAGGAACTTTGGACAGAACGAATTAGCATTGTCACTACTTTCTTTAACTTCAAGATCTATAATTTATTTGGCAAAAGTACTCCAACCAACACAAATATAATTTCCCTTCACACTTCTATAGATAGTCTTTATGTCTCCATGACATATGGCCCCAAATCAAATCATTCATCACAAATTTACTAGTTGTGTGACTTTGTGAAAATCACTTAATCTTCCTCAGCCTCAGTTTCCTCATCTGTAAAATGATCTTTAATGGAAGCTATTGTCAGACAAGTATTTATTAATATTATTATAACTATATTACATATATATTATAATTAAATACCTCCTCTATCCCAGATACTTTACTAAGTGCTAAAGATACAAAGAAAAACAAAACACTGTTCCTGCCCTCAAGGAGTTTACTTTTTAAAGAAAGAGACAATATGCAAATAACTAGGTATATACAAGAGTAATAGACTTGTAAGGAATATATGGAAGAGAGTTCTATAGATTGATCTGGAAAGGTGGAATGATACCAGGAAAAGAAAAGAGTTTGGATTATACTGTCTGTGATCATATAATTTTTATGTTATAAAGATCCAGGACCTCTTTATCAAATGAAGAGTAATTTGCTTGTCTCTGAAAGATCTAGATACATTCTGACTATCACTAAAGTAGACAACCAAAGATGAAAGGCAGAATCTTAATTCACAGAATTAGAATTTAGTGTAAAAACAATGACAGGTGCTCAGTATGGCAGAAACCATATCTTGGATTGTTCTCTGATCCTATCCAGAAACAGAAGTCTCTTCCATAATTATGCAAACATTTTAGAATTATAGACGTGGAAAGGAGCTTACAGTTGATCTAGTTGTACCCTTTCCTTTTACAACCCCCCAAAAACCTAAAGCATAAAATTATTTCACACAAGCTAATGGTAGAACTGGGGATACAATTTCTGTCCTATGACTCACAGACCATTGTTTTTACTATTATAGTAAACTATATAAATTATAAAGTATTGTTCACTAAAATATCAGTCAAAACTGCCATTTATTAATGCATAAATAACTGTAATTCAAATTATTAACCAGATTTTTCTACTTAATCTATTATTTGTGGCTTTATTTTCTTGATATGTAGACAAGGGAGTTCAATACATGCTGAGGCTCTAAGAGATTTTTTTGAAAATGTTACAGCCTTGCCAAAGATGTCAACCTGATTTTGAATTCTGCATTCTTTCTTCCTCTTCTCTTCCCTTCCCCTACCTCTCCAACAACAGATGCTCCTTATTCTTTCTCCTTTACTTCTACTCAGCTGAGAAAGGAAAGACTTGTCTCAATTCAATTCAATTTGATAACTATTTGCTAAATGTCTATTGTGTGCAGAAAACTGGAAATGAAGGGGAAATGTAGATTAGATAAGATATAGCCTCTCTCCTCATGTAGCTATATAATCAAACCAGATTATAAGAAGTGGACTAAGATAACGATAATACAGAGGAAGAGATGATAAGTATATCAGAGAGGTGCAAAAGTAAGTATTAAAAACTTATTGGGGGGGGGGCAGCTGGGTAGCTCAGTGGAGTGAGAGTCAGGCCTAGAGACAGGAGGTCCTAGGTTCAAACCCGGCCTCAGACACTTCCCAGCTGTGTGACCCTGGGCAAGTCACTTGACCCCCATTGCCTACCCTTACCACTCTTCCGCCTTGGAGCCAATACACCGAAGTACAAGGGTTTAAAAAAAAAAAACTTATTGGGGAAGTCATTGTAGATAGGGAATCTGAGAAGATTTCATGGAGGAAGTGACATTTGAGATGGGCTAAGGTGGTACAATGCAAAGAATGTCAGGCCTAGAGTCAGGAAGACTCATCTTCCTGAGTTCAAATCTGGCTTCAGATACGTTTCTGCTGTGTGATCCTGGGCAAGTCACTTAACCCTCTTTAATTCGGTTTCCTCATTTGTAAAATGAGCTGGAGAAAGAAATGGCAAACTATTCCAGTATCTTTGCCAAGAAAATCCCAAATGGGGTCACAAAGAATTAGACACAAATGAAATGACTGAACAACAAATCAGAGTCTACATAAACTAGAAAATCTCCTCCCTCCAATGAATGAGACCTACACAATGTAGAAGTACAGATATGTATATAACTCCTAAAATTTGTCTCCTAAGTAGACACGTCATAAGTAGGCATAGACGTTTCTCTTAAATAGACGTAAGCCATATCTAGGATTATAGGTTAATGGATAAAAGGGACCTTGGAGCCCATCTAGTGCAACATTTTTGTTTTTCTCTTAGGAAAGTGAAGGCCAAGGATATTAAATGACTTGTCCAAGGTCATTTGGGTCACAAAACAGTAGGTGTCAGAGACAGAATTTGAATGGAAGTCCTTTGTCTCCAGAACTATTGCTTTTTTCACTTTTCTAAGCTGCTTCTCCTATATTTGTTTAGTTGTGTCCAACTCTTCATGACCCATATGGAATTTTCTTGGTAGAAATACTAGAGTGGTATTTCATTTCCTTCTCCAGTTCCCTATACTACCATTACTTGTCTAAAAGGCAATGCCATAGGTTTCAGTACATCTGATCCACTAAGGTCATAGGGTAAATCTTAAAATATTAGATAAATGTAAATTACTATTATTATTATTATTAGTGTTACAGAATCACAATCTTTCAGAGTTGGAAGGGACCATGGAAGCCATCTAGTCTAATCCATGCCTGAAAAAGAATAACTATAGTATTGTCAATAAATAATTATCAACCTTTTGCTTAAAGACTTCTTACCCATCAGCCCCCTCAGAAAGTTTCTTCACCTTCTCACTACTTTCTACATGAGAATCCTCTCCACATAATTGGTCTCAATCGTCCACTGATTAGTTTACTTGTATTAGTCAACCCAAAGATACATGGTTCAAAGCATCGGCATTTAAAGAAAGGACATCATGATAAAACTAATAATAGCACCTTTCCCTCATATATTTGACATATATACCTTCAGTAAAGGAATCAAATAATGCAGGGCACACAAACACAGGTATGTGTGTGTCTGGGGTATATATATATATATATATATATATATATATATA